>NW_026906999.1:0-300000 GCF_033978795.1 Nerophis ophidion | reverse complement strand
ATAATTAATGTAAATGCAGAAAATAGGATCAATGACACAATTCATAATAATCAATAACTGATGATTATTCCATGTGTAGAAGAACATCACCACAGAGTGGTCCCCTTCAGCAGCAGGAGGATCCACAGCCCCCCCACATTAAAGAGGAAGAGGAGGAAGTGTGGATCAGTCAGGAGGGAGAGTGTCCTGTAGGGCAGGAGGAGGCTGATGTCAGCAAGTTTCCACTGACTGTTGTCTCTGTGAAGACTGAAGAGCATGAAGACAAACCACCTGAGTCCTCACAGCTTCATCACAGTCCAAGTAAGCACAACATCCACATATCATCTAATACAATGTTTGTGACACATGTTCATCCGGGGGACACATTTATCACTAAAGATGGAGATATATTTGCTTTTTAACACCACCATTTAAAAATGAATGCTCATCAATCATCAACAGTGTAATTGCTGGGGTGTAACCATGTGACCTAGAGGCCGTCCTCCTTACCTCACGTGGTCAAATGAAGGCAAACATTCAATATGGCTTCTGTTTATTTACCTTTAACAGCACATATGTCAGCATATTTCAAAGGTTTAGTGATGAAGATAAGAGCTGTATACCAAGTACCATTTTTTTTTTTTTTAGTACTGGTTCCTAAAGTCCTACTGAAAGCCACTACTAGCCACCACGCAGTCTGATAGTTTATATATCAATGATGAAATATTAACATTGCAACACATGCCAATACGGCCTTTTTAGTTTACTAAATTGCAATTTTAAATTTCCCGGGAGTTTCGTCTTAAAAACGTTGTGTAATGATGACGTGTACGCAAGACGTCACGGGTTTATAGGAAGTATGAGCGCTGCACACACACACAGCTAAAAGTCGTCTGCTTTAACGGCATAATTACACAGTATTTTGGAGATCTGTGTTGCTGAATCTTTTGCAATTTGTTCAATTAATATTGGAGAAGTCACAGTAGAAAGATGGAGTTGGGAAGCTTTACCCTTTAGCCACACAAACACACGGTGATTCCTTGTTTAAAATTCCCGGAGGTGAAACTTTCCTATGGATCAGAGCGCGGTCAAGAGAACATGAATCACGACCACACGTCAACCAGCAGGTTTCGGTGAGATAATTGTGGTTAAAACGTCGCTTCTTACCGGAGAAAAGCTGAGCTTGTGCCATCCATAAAGCTGCCGTCAACTCCTCTGAGACACTGGCGTCAAGACACCCGTGGAGACACACCTCCGACTATCAGGTACTATTTAACTCACTAAAACAATAGCAACACAATAGAAAGATAAGGGATTTCCCAGAATTATCCTAGTAAATGTGTCTAAAAACATCAGAATCCGTCCCAATGCAATCGCGTTTTTTTTTTTTTCTAGTCCGTCGCTATCAATATCTTCAACCACAAATCTTTCATCCTCACTCAAATTAAAGGGGAAATTGTCGTTTTCTCCTGTCCGAATAGCACTTTTTGTTGGAGGCTCCCATTAAAATCAATGTGAATATGTGAGGAGCCCCCACACTTGTGACGTCATCGTCTGCGACTTCCGGTAGAGTCAGGGCTTTTCTCTTAGCACCGAAAGTTGCAAACTTTATCGTGGATGTTCTCTACTAAATCCTTTCAGCAAAAATATGGCAATATCGCGAAATGATCAAGTATGACACATAGAATGGACCTGCTATCCCCGTTTAAATAAGAACATCTCATTTCAGTAGGCCTTTAATTATGTGGTCCATGAAGACCGTGAAGATTCTGGACTAACGGCACAACTATTTGTATTTTTAATTCCACCTGACTGAGGTAACTATGACACGTTGTCACATTGAGTTCAGCTGCCGCTGCTACACATTACAATCAGCTTTAAATAATGACAAATAAGGAAGCAACAAAAGTTTGATGTGTGTGTTATTGAGAAGAAGATGACATAACTGCATTTCACCTTGCACTGCACACATAGTTGACTTCTTTAAGACTTCAACCTCTTCTGCAAATAGGAATGCTATTTAAAATGCCTCTTTTCCACTTTTTTATTTCCACAAATGACATGTAGTACCGACAAGAGTACCGATAAATACGGGTATCGATAAGGAATATTGATTAGGGTATCATATCCATAAATCTATAAATTTACATCCCTACTGAAGATACAAGCCAGATATTGGTCTCAAGATGGCGGCGCCCTGCTCGGCTGCGGCTGCAGAGGCTCTTGGTAGTAATAGAACATTTTGGCAAATCTACCAGTAATTTCTGTGAATTTCATGGCTGGCTTCCAGCGTGGACACTCCGTAGTAACGTACGACCGCCAGACAATTTTGGATGTGGATGGATCGGGCAGTATTAGACCGAAAGATGCGTATACGTTGGACCTCCTCGCTATCCTGGGAATACTACGCCGGCTACATCCAGCGGCCTGTGAGGCAGCGGAGCCTAGTACCAGAGGGGACCGCAGACAGAGGAGACATAAGCGGTGGGATCAGAAACAGAAACGGAGATGCCGAGCGGGGCTAACAACAAAGCTAAAGGCTAATCCTCACAGAACGCCGCTTCCTTCCATCCTGCTCTCAAATGTCCGCTCACTGGAGAACAAACTGGACTACCTGAAGCTGGATTCATATGCAATACACTGCTGCTGGAATTGTAATTTTCCTGAAGGAACTCTCCTGAAGGAATCAATAAAGTACTATCTATTTATCTATCTAGATGAGAGACTGCTGCGCCATATTTCTCACAGAAACGTGGCTGAAACCATTCGTCCCGGGCGAGGCAGTTAGCATCGAGGAGCTAACTATGTTTCGGTCGGATAGGAGCAGCACTCTCACTGGTAAATCCCGAGGCGGTGGTGTTTGTATATACATCAATAACAACTGGTGCAACAACGGGAAGAACGTCTCATGTCACTGCTCTCCCGATGTAGAAATATTAACTATAAAATGCAGGCCATTTTATTTACCTCGGGAATTCAGTGCTATGATCTTCACAACAGTGTACATTCCCCCCAGTGCTCACACCAAAGAAGCTTTGAACGCTTTGTGCTGCTCCATCAATGAACTGCAAACTACACATCCAGAGGAAGTTTTCATCGTTGCAGGGGATTTTAATCAAGCTTACATGAAAACAGTTTTCCCTCATTTCCATCAATATGTGAATTTTGCAACCAGGGGTGGAAGCAAGCTGGACTTGGTTTATAGTAATATTAAACAGGCGTATAAAGCTGCACCACGCCCCCACCTGGGCTCCTCAGACCATCTATATGTGATGCTAATTCCTGCATACAAGCCCCTGCTGATCAGAAAGCAAGCTACAGTGAAGCAGGTGAGGACCTGGCCAGAGGGAGCAATGGAAGCATTACAAGACTGCTTCGGAACCACAGACTGGGACATGTTCAAGGCAGCCGTCACCGATAATCATAACACATGTGTGGAGGAGTATGCAAAGTCTGTGTCCGCATACATTCAGAAGTGCATGGAGGATGTCAGTGTGATCAGATTAGGGGCGGCATGGCGTAGTGGGTAGAGCGGCCGTGCCAGAAACCGGGGGGTTGCAGGTTCGCTTCCCACCTATTAACATCCAAATCGCTGCCGTTGTGTCCTTGGGCAGGACACTTCACCCTTGCCCGTGGTGCCGCTCACACTGGTGAATGAATGATGAATGAATGATTGGTGGTGGTAGGAGGGGCCGTAGGCACAAATTGGCAGCCACGCTTCCGTTGGTCTACCCCAGGGCAGCTACAGATGTAGCTTACCACCACCAGGTGTGAATGAATGATGGCTTCCCACTTCTCTGTGAGCGCTTTGAGTATCTAACAATAGAAAAGCGCGATATCAATCGAATCCATTATTATTATTATTATTATTATTATCAAGAACATCCCCACACGGGCCAACGAGAAACTCTGGATGGATGAACAGTGAGGTACTACGTGCAATGCTGAAGGCTCGGAACAAGGCGTTTAAGTCTAGCGACATGGTAGCAGTAAAAACAGCCAGAGCTAACCTGAACCGTGCCATTAAGGTTGCAAAGGTGCTCACAGTCAGAAAGTGCAGGACTTCTTCCAGAACCCCACGAACACTCGACAAATGTGGCAGGGCATACAGGTCATCACGGACTATAAAGCTGCCCCCCATCCCTGTGACAACAGTATCAGCTTCCTAAATGACCTAAACAACTACTTTGAAAGGTTTGAGGCACTTAACACCCCTCCGGCGAGAACATCCATCACTCCGGCGAGAAAAAACACCCCTCGCTCTGATGAGCAGCCGCTCAACTTGGACACAGCGGATGTCCTGAATACCCTGAGGAAAGTGAACCCCCGGACCTGATGACATTCCGGGCCAGGTGCTTCAGGGATGTGCAGACCAGTTGGCGGGGGTTCTCACAGACATCTTCAACATCTCGCTGGGAGGTGGTGAAACATCTGGTTGACTGGTGCAGAACCAACAACCTGGTCCTGAACGTCGACAAGACCAAGGAGATAATCGTTGACTTCAGGAAGCACCAGTCCAGCCACACTTCACTCTTCATCAACGGCACAGCGGTGGAGATGGTAAGCAGCACCAAGTTCCTGGGGGTGCAGATTACTGACAATATAACCTTGTCCCTACACACCGGAGATCTTGTAAAAAGAGCTCAGCAGCGCATGCACTTTTTGCGTCGGATGTAAAGAGCACAGCTCCCTCCCCCCATTCTCAGCACATTCTACAGAGGAACTATAGAGAGCCTGCTGACCAACAGCATCTCTGTCTGGACTGGAGCCTGCAATGGCTCAGACTGGATGTCTCTCCAGAGAGTGGTGAGGACGACGGAAAAGATTATCAGGTACCTGAGGCAGAGCAACAGCCCCAGAGCATGATTGACCCCCCACCATGCTTAACAGTAGGAATGGTGTTCTTCTCTTTGTAAGCTTCATTTTTTTCTCCTCCAGACATAACGTTGATTCATAGGCCCAAAGAGTTCCAGTTTTGTCTCATCACTCCATAGAACAGTTTCCTAAAACATTTGGGGTTTGTCCAGATGATTTTTTGGCATACTGGAGTCTATTTTTCTTGTGCCTGGTAGTCAGAAGTGGGGTGCGCCTGGGAGTTTTGGCATGGAGGCCTTCATCTCGTAGTGCGCGCCTTATTGTCTGGGACGAAACCTGCGTTCCCCCCTCTGCAATGTCCTGTTGTAGTTCCTCAGTTGTTACCCGGGGATTTTTCACCACTGTACGCACACAGCATCCTCTTTCTACCACGCCCAGGTAGGGTTCCCACTGTGCCTTTAGCTTTAAACTTGCGAATTATGCTCCCAACTGTGTCTCTTGGAATGTGTAATGTCTTTGCTATTTTCTTATATCCATATCCTTTCTTATGAAGAGAAATGACCTCCTCTCTTGACTTCTTTGACCACTCCCTGGACTTCACCATGTTGCAAATACACCATTGACCATCTACAAGAAGCTGAGCGTCAGTCTTTTTCAATCACTTTAATTGTTGCTCGTTATGGTTCTAATCACATCTACAGGTGTTTTCAACACCTGATTGAAAAGACCTTATTCAAATTCTGTTCTTAAGAGTTATGATCTGCAAGGGGTTGAATAATTTTGTCAATGAGATATTAAGAAAAATGTCCTTTTTTGGTATTTTGTAAAATACAGTGTTACGATTTGAGTTGCATTTGTCAATTTGAAACATCTTTATTTGATATGACTATAAACAAAATACGGAATAAATGTCCAACTTGCTAAAACACCAAAATTGTGTGGCGGTTTAATAATTTGGATCACAACTGTATATCTGCACCTTATTGTTTTTTTTTATCCTGCACTACCAAGAGATAATGCAACGAAATTGCGTTCTTATTTGTACTGTAAAGTTCAACTTTGAATGACAATAAAAAGGAAGTCTAAGTCTAAATATCTTATAAAAAATAAAATCATTTTTTTATTTGGATTTAGTTACTTCTCCGCTGTCCATCAATGTCTCAACACCTTTGAGAGATGATTTAATCTAGTTCATTTCTACTAATTAGCTATGTTTTGTTGATATCAAACATCAGAATCAGACATACTTTAATAATCCCTGAGGGGAAATAAACATTTTCAGCACAATCCCATTCAAGGTCAGACAAACATTCCAGGGAGACAGAACAGGATCGCTGACGGGTCTGCCAACTTGCGGCGCCCCTTGCAAAAAAGGTGAGATACATACGTGTAAACAAGTGGGGGGAATGTGAGAAAAAATTAAAAATCGGTCTCAGCCTGGGCCCCTGGAGAGGGGGTCCAGACTGAGGCCAAGGGAAAAAAACAACTTATAGCCCTAGCATACATCCCTCTTTCATGTGTGGAAGAGGGAAACTTCAAAGAAGACAAAGGACATTAAAAGAGCAGAGCTGATGCAACCAGACACTTCTACATACATACATGAATAAAAAGTAAAAGAAACATATACACTGTGGTGGCTTTTGCGGTGTTCCACACCATTGTCTGCTGGGGTGAAGGGAGCTTGGCCAGAGACGGGAGCAGACCCAACAAAGCAACCAAGAGAGCCGACTCCACCCTCGGCCGCCGACCAAGTCTCGGCCAGTGTCCAGTCCGCATGGATGAGTGAGGATATGTCCAAAGAGACCGAGGTGTCCGATACCTGCTCATTCAGCCAAGACACTGTGAAGCTTTTCCGTCCCGGCGCTCAGTGCTAGCTCCGCAGTCCTGTCTCTTCATCTGCATCTCCTCCAGTCTCTCCAAACGGACTCTGGTGTGGCAGAGACCCAGCAGCTGGTCTCCATGGCCAAAAGGCTCTCAGGAGGCAGATCCAGAAGTTCACAAAAAAGCACCGCAGAAGTCACAAAAGTACCACCCCTTGTCACACAGTCCCAAAAGGTCCGGACCAAAAGGCATGAATATATATATATATATATATATATATATGTATATATATATATATATATATATATATATATATATGTATACATATATATATATATATATATATATGTATACATATATATATATATATATATATATGTATACATATATATATATATATATATATATATGTATATATATATATATATATGTATATGTATATAAACACATGAAAAGAAGAGGGAAACACAAAAGGATGACACAAGAGCACAGAGCTCCTGCCAACAGCAGCCACTACAGGGTCGCCATCGTAAAAGTTTCCTAAAGGAAAATGTTCATATTTAAATAAGTAGAGTAAATAAATCATAAACAGGATTTTACAGTTTAAATGCAAATGTTGATGCTCCTCTTAGACACTGTTCTTTGTTCTCTTTCGGGTGTACAAGCAGCTGTCTTGTTTGTATGTAAGTGTTTTACAGCTGTGTTTATTTTTTTCATGAGTTTTTGTATTGCTTCCCTGATGTACCGTATGGTTTTGACATCTTGAATGTCAACGTGGGGACTGATGAGATCCTCAGAGACATTATCAGAATATATGCAGGACAAAGTGTCATGTGACTGGGTAAATCTGGACTTTTCTTAAGCATTTGTTCGTCTAACTTGTGTATTGAAGAACATTTCCCTGAGCAGCAAGAGCGGACCTCAAGGATGGAGCAGAATCAGTCACAACCCCTTGTATTAAAAAGGAAATGGAGGTTCTGCAGTACCCCAAGATTAAAGAGGAAGAGGATTCAAAGCAACCCCACATTAAAGGGAAGGAGGAGCCAGATAGCTCTCACATTAAGGAGACAAATGAATCACAGCCCTCCCTTACCTTACAGAGAAAGAGGAGTCACAGCTCCGCTCACAATAAAGAGGAAGAGTAGGACTCACTGACTTTTTGCTGCGTCAACACAGAAAAAGGTTAAGTGAAATAACTTAGATGTTAACTATCGGTCAATAATGCTTGTCTTTCTCTCAGACAGGCAGGGCTTTACTGTCCGTAACACACACACACGCACGCACGCACACATCGCAAAATGAGCTAACGTTACGCTAAAAGCTAATCAGCCTTCACCTCGAGGACTGTGAGCGAGCTGAGCTACCGCCTATACCTCCAGATCGTCAACGGGCTCATAGTGATGTTACAAGTAGTTGACTGGGAGGTGTTTATTATGATATGGGGATCGTCCGCTGCATTATGCTCACCTGCTGAACACCTTTCTGCTAACATGCACCGTCTCTCCTCTCTGTCTGCCTCTGCCGTGAGCCCTGATTCCATGCACTCTGAATACGCACTGCTGATTGGCTCTTACCGCTTTGCCTGTAACCAATCAGATGGTTGTGTGGGTGGGACAATGGTGGGGGCTGCAGAGACATAGTGACAGAGACAGAGGCAGTACGAAGCGTACCAGCTTGTTAAGACTTTAGTGTAGCACAAAATGATAATATCAATACGTCTAATGAAGTCAAATACAAATAAGGCAACAAGAGAAGTATCCTACACTTCTCTTTTGTAAAGTAAATGTGAACATGCGATATGGGCATCTACATCAACTATATGATTTGCCTGAGAAGCCGGACAGGACAAAAAAAACCCAAAAATGTTTTGGTTTTTTTAAGACTTTAGTTTAGGCGGTGGGTAATGTGTTGATGTTGTTAAGGTGGCCTGGCAGTATAGCTCGGTTGGTAGAGCGGCCATGCCAGCAACTTGAGGGTTCCAGGTTCAATCCCAGCTTCTGCCATCTGAGCCATTGTGTCCTTGGGCAAGACACTTTACCCACCTGCTCCCAGTGCCACCCACATTGGTTTAAATGTACACTTCCACGTGATGTAGAACAGTAGTACCACATTTTAAACATACACACACATCTAAAGAATATAAAAATAAATATATTTGGTGGGCCAAACAAAATGACTCGGCGAAACAATGTTTGGTATGGGCCATATGACTTAAAATCTATATCTTAATAACAATATATGTCACGATATATCATTTGGTATATGATTGCTAATAGAAGAATTTCAAAATGGGTTACAAAAGCTCCTAATTTGGCAGTTGACATATGCAGTAACATATTGTGTCATTTCTAATTGTATTAATTTGGCGAAACAATTATTATTAATGTACTTGTTTATTTACTGTTAATATCTGGTTGCTTTATTTGAGAAAATAATACTGGAAATGATGAAATATTTTACTGCATATTTCATCAACTAAATTAGGAGCCTGTGTAGCCTGTTTTAAAACGGTTCTATTAATAATTCTATAAGAAATAATATATGACAGAATCAATTTTAAACCATTAACCGTCTATCCATTGTAGAAAGTCCTGTTGTGCTGGTTTGTTTTTCCTTTCCTGTGAATAATGTTGTAAAGAGCAGCGTGTTTGTGCATCACTGAGATTTCAAGACAGTTCATACGATAACTTGTTTTTCCTAAGTGCATGTAAAAGTACTGAATGCATTGTGTGACTGAGCACAGATGGATGTTTCTAAAACGTGTTTGTCTTCTTGTGGCCTGCAGACGTCTGTGAAGAACATCTTCTCCCTGAGCAACAGAAGTGGAGCTTCAGGATGGAGCCACAGCCCTCCCACATTAAAAAGGAAAAGAAACACCCACTGATCCCCCATTTTAAAGCGGAAGAGGATGACCCACTGACCACTCACATCAAAGAGGAAGAAGAGGACTCATTGACCCCCAATTTTAAAAAGGAAGAGGAGAAGCCACTAATAACCCATTTTAAAGAGGAAGAGGGGGACCCACTGACACCCCATTTTAAAAAGGAAGCGGTGGATCCACTGAGCCCTCACATTAAAGAGGAAGAGGAAGAAGAGGGCATCAGTCAGCCTAAATGGTTGGAGGAGTTCCCAGTGACTGGTGTCCCTGTGAAGAGTGAAGATGATGAGGTGAAAGGTGAAAGTGAGGAGAGGGGAGGGGGGGAGCCTCCAAGCAGCAGCTCAACACAACACATGACAACAGAAGCTGATGGAGACCACTGTGGAGGATCACAAGCAGACAAGCTCTTAGCTCCACTATCAAATAGTGAGGACACAACGTCACACTCTCCTGACACTGATGATGAAGACTCTAAAGATGATAAGACATGTCACACTGACAACACTTACTTCACATGTTCTCACTCTCACAAAACTTTTAAATACCATTGTCGTCTGAAAAGACACATGAGAACACACACTGGAGAAAAACCTTTTTCATGTTCAAACTGCGGTAAACATTTTACTCAGAGGCCAGATTTAAAAGTACACATGAGAACACACACTGGAGAAAAACCTTTTTCATGTTCTATCTGTGGTAAAGATTTTACTCAGAGGCCACATTTGAAAGTACACATGACAACACACACTGGAAAAAAACCTTTTTCATGTTCTATCTGTGGTAAAGATTTTACTCAGAGGCCACATTTGAAAGTACACATGAGAACACACACTGGAGAAAAACCTTTTTCATGTTCAATCCGCGGTAAAGATTTTACTCGAAGGGAAAATTTCAAAAAACACATGAGAATACACACTGGAGAAAAACCTTTTTCCTGTTCAATCTGCAGTAAATATTTTGCGCAACGGCACTACTTGAAAGAACACGTGAGAACACACACTGGAGAAAAACCTTTTACATGTTCAGTATGTTGTAAAAGTTTTTTACAAAGTCAGCATTTGAAAAGACACATGAGAAGACACCCAGGAGAGAAAGTGTTGAGTTGCAGTGTGTGTGGTGAAAGATTGTCTTCTAAGTACCAGTGTAAGAAACACAAGTGTGCTGGTGAGAACAGCAGCAGCAAATGAAACTGCAGGATTTGAAATAAACTGTCAAGACTTTAACTTTGACCTTCTAAAAACATCAGCACATAGTTTCTAAGATTTATAGATGAGATATTTTAGATTATTACCTTTTTTCAGTCAAGTACTACACATGACAAGTGTTTTTTAAAGTTGTTCATGATTTATCCCCCTTTTTTAGAATTCCTCAAACATTATCAATTTCAGAAAACATGGGAATGTTTGGAATGTTTGGGAAAAGTTAATTATGTACATCATCCCACAGAGCTTTACTGTACATCCATCCATTTATTTCTACCACTTGTCTCTTTCATTTTATATGTATAGCATTTAATCACATACTTGTCCGCCAAAGGGTGTTGCGTTTTGGAGGAACTCCTTCTGTCAGAGTGCTGTTCACACTTCTTTTACTGCGGAAATCTACTCACAAAAACAATCCAAACAGTAGGAAACAAAAAACGATGTTGCGAAAAAGAGAAGACTAAATGTGCATTTTGGAAAAAATAACAAAAGCTACTTCTATACACAAATAAAGTCAACTTGGTTTGGAGTTACAAGACGTGCACACTACAAAACAACACCAAGATGGATGGCACTGGGAATGGCCAAGGTAGCAAAATACTCAAAGCATGTAATCAACTGGCGTGGAGCGGATTCACCGAGTGCCATCCAGCTGTCAAGGTGCTGCTTAAGTAGCACCAGGGTCAATTGGAAGCAGCTGTGCACGTCCCACAACTCCGCCCACAAAGGCAACACAGGAACTCTAGGAGGAAGGAGAAATGTAAGAACAAGGTCAACTGCACCAAAAGACGAAAACTGACTGTTGGAGCCAAATTTCCTTATTTGCTTGTATTGTTTTTATTTTGTTTTCTCTGATTGATAGCTGGCTTCAGTTCATGCTGAATTTCCCTTTCTGCAGATTGCTCCGCCCACTTCCTGTTGAGAACCAGGAAGTGTTGACAGGGATGGGACTGTTGCTATGGTGCGGTTGCCATGGTAGCCTCCTTTAATTGTGTTCAGCTGGGAACACTGGGGGGTGATTGCATGGAGGACAAACAGTTTTGGAGCGTGTGGTGTGGTGTGTGGTCAGGTCTCACTGCTGTGAAAATGTGCCATTCAAGGTCAGCATACATAATGTTCTAGAACCTACTTTTCATTTCATTTTGATAGCTTGGAATAAAGGGATTGTCATATCCAAACACATTTCTACAGTACTGGACATTCAATCATCAAACTGGTCAACACAGTATCAGTATCAGTATCAGTATCAGCCCAAAGATAAGTGCTGTACAATGAGAATAAAATGCCTCGTAGCCGATTATACAAATGTGATCAATTCATCTAGATATTGTCCTGCCACAGTGAATAGGTTTCCCTTTTTAAAGGGCAAATTCCTCCCAGGGTCTTTTGTCCTAATGACTGTCTGGATAAAGTGAGGAGAATATAATTAAGGAAAACAATTTATTTTACTAATAAACTAGATTAAGTAACACATTTTTACAGTTAGCTAAATTGGACAGAACACCTGCATCATCTTCTCAACAACACCCACATTCTTACAAACAACATATTTAAGAATGGTGGTGTTAAATACAAAGTGCATTCAGATACAAACAATTATTTTTGATGTTTACTCTATTAAAGGACACATATGTGCACATGTATGCACTGATTAAAAATACAGAACAATAATGCCCACGTTTAGACTTTCTCCATCAAACGCCATCTTGCTTTCTCCTCTTTTCTATTTCCAGCAGACTAGTAGAACATCTTAGGTGTATTGCTGCCCTCCACAGTCTATTAACAAAATGTCTTCCTTCTGTCCTATGGCCCACACTACAGACTTGGACACAAACAGGAGAGAAAGTAAAAAGCAGCTTTAAGGAGGTCAAAACAAAATGTATGCATTCTTTCCAACGGCCGCTGGGTGGCAGCAGAGGCTCCATGTATTACCTGAAGAAACATTTGACTTCTGACCTTTCCACATTATTTCTCTCATCTTTACTGCTGGAGTTCAGCTCACTGAGGATGTAAGCTACATTTTGGTATCTTAACTATCTTTAATTATTCATAAACAGGCTTAAAACAAACCATTATTATCATTACTGCCTCATTTCCCCCTACTCTCTACTAATTAAAACTATTCTAGCACAAAAACATTCAGGATGTTCATACAAAAAATATTACACATCCCCCAAACGTAACAATTTATTATGGTATTCATATAATATTACATTTAATATACACATGGTCATAACAGTGCTGACAATTTAAATTCCCTGTGGGGATTAATAAAGTATTTCTGATTCTGATCATTACATCACTCTCATAAAGCCTTCAATGCTGAATATGTTTTTTACGATAGCTGAGCTTCACAATGTTGGAATATTGACTGCTGATATTAATATTCTTCTATTGTTTAGAATATTACACTTTACTCTTTTTCTTTGCTCAAATGAACAGGATGGAAGTGTCTTTAATTGTCACTACTGAGTGTAATTATGTATATAATAATCTTCATTACCGCTTGATTTAACTCTCATTTTATTTTATCCATAGAGAACTTAACCATAAAAAGATGGCTGCACATCAATAAACCGTCACTAAACTTCAATAAAACTAAATACATCATATTTGAAGATTGTAAAAATGTAAAACACAAATTATGATGGATAATATTGAAATTAAAGGAATTAAGGTAATCGCATTTTTATGAGTTAATATAGATGATGAAGTAAGCTGGACACTACATGTAAGTCATATAAAGAAAACAATAAAACAATGGAGTGCAATACTAAAGAGAATAAAATACATACAAATATTAACTAGAATTATTGTAGCCAACTTCAGTTGAAACATACATTGTTTATTGCATAAAAGTCTGGGGACATACATATAAAACAATCACACAACAATCATCATATTACACAAAAAGTAATAAAGACAACTAATAGAATGGATTCTAGAGACCCAACAAATTATTCAAAAAATCACACATTATAAAAGTAAAAGATCTTGTATAAAAGACAACTGTTCAAATGATGTATAAAGTAAATAATAATATGCTTCCAGAAGTGGTCCAGAAGATGTTTCAGATGTGAAGCAGTAAATATGAACTAAGAGGGATTTATGTGTACTCAAAAGCAAAGGTATGAACACATGTAAAACAAATATGTACATCATATAAAAGGAATTCATCTATGGAATTATCTACAATTAGAAAATAAAATATGTAACACGTAATTTTTCAAAAAACATATAAAACACTATTATGAATAAGTATAGAGGTAAATTGTGGATATTTACACATACAATGTTTATTGCATGTAACATAATTGTATGTACTGTTTATTTTCACCCTTTCAGTCAAATTGTTGTGTTCATTTCAAAGTACACAAATGTGTGTATTAAATCATGTACTTGACTGTAATAAACACACTAATCTGAAGTGTCTAATCTATAAATGTAGAAGCATATTAACCAGATTGTTAGACAAACAACAATGTCACACATGTTATATGTGCTGATGTTGTTAGAAAGTCAAAATGAAAGTCTGGACAGTTTATTTCAAATCCTGCAGTTTCATTTGCTGCTGCTGTTCTCACCAGCACACTTGTGTTTCTTACACTGGTACTTAGAAGACAATCTTTCACCACACACACTGCAACTCAGCACTTTCTCACCTGCGTGTGTTCTCATGTGTAATGTAAGAGTGTTTAGGTGACCAAAGCTTTTATCGCAGCTTGAACAGGAGTATGGTTTTTCACCAGAGTGCAATATCATGTGTAATTTTAATTGTCGTCCTTCTATATAACTTTTACAACATACTGAACATATGAAAGGTTTTTCACCAGCGTGTGTTCTCATTTTTACTTTTAAACTTTGTCTTATGACAAAACTTTTACCACATTATGAGAAGGAACAAGGTTTTTCTCCAGTGTGTATTCTCATGTGTGTTTTTAAATGTTGCCTTCGAATAGATTTTTTACCAAAGATTGAACATGAAAAAGGTTTTTCTCCAGTGTGTAGTGTCATGTGTGCTTTGAAATGCTTCTTTTGAGTACAATCTTTACCGCAGATTGAACATGAAAAAGGTTTTTCTCCAGTGTGTGTTCTCAAATGTACTTTTAAACCTTGATTTATTACAAAACTTTTACCACATTCTGAGCAGGACATTTTATTTTCTCCAGTGGTAATCTCATATGTACTTTCAAAGATTGCCTTTGAGTAAAATTTTTAACACAAATTGAACATGAAAAAGGTTTTTTCTCCAGTGTGTATTGTCATGTGTGTTTTAAAATTTTGCCTTCGAGTAAAATTTTTACCACAGATTGAACATGAAAAACGTTTTACTCCAGTGTGTGTTCTCATATGTACTTTTAAACTTTGATTTAGTACGATACTTTTACCACAGTCTGAGCAGGAAACATTTTTTTTCTCCATTGTGTAATCTCATATGTACTTTCAAAGATTGCCTTTGAGTAACATTTTTGACACAAATTGAACATGAAAAAGGTTTTTCTCCAGTGTGTATTGTCATGTGTGTTTTAAAATTTTGCCTTCGAGTAAAATTTTTACCACAGATTGAACATGAAAAAGGTTTTTCTCCAGTGTCTATTCTCATGTGTGTTTTCAAATTATGGCTTTGAGTATAATTTTTACCACATTCTGAGCAGGAACAATGTTTTCCTCCAGTGTGTGTACTCATGTGTGATTTTAAATAGTACCTTCGAATAAAAACTTTACCACAGATTGAACATAAAAAAGGTCTTTCTCCAGTGTGTGTTCTCATGTGTACTTTCAAATAGCTACTTTTTACAAAACCTTTACTACAGATTGAACAAGTAAAAGGTTTTTCTCCAGTGTGTCTTCTCATATGTCTTTTCAGACTACAATGGTATTTAAAAGTTTTGTGAGAGTGAGAAGATGTGAAGTGAGTGTTGTCAGTGTGACATGTCTTATCATCTTTAGAATCTTCATCATCAGTGTCAGGAGAGTGTGACGTTGTGTCCTCACTATCTGATAGTGGAGCTAAGAGCTTGTCTGCTTGTGATCCTCCACAGTGGTCTCCATCAGCTTCTGTTGTCATGTGTTGTGTTGAGCTGCTGCTTGGAGGCTCCCCCCCTCCCCTCTCCTCACTTTCACCTTTCACCTCACCTCCTTCACTCTTCACAGGGACACCAGTCACTGGGAACTCCTCCAACCATTTAGGCTGACTGATGCCCTCTTCCTCCTCTTCCTCTTTAATGTAAGGGGTCACTGGGTCCTCCTCTTCCTCCTTAATGTGAGGGCTCAGTGGATCCACCACTTCCTTTTTAAAATGGGGTGTCAGTGGGTCCTCCTCTTCCTTTTTAAAATGGGGTATCAGTGGGTATTCCTCTTCCTTCTTAATGTGGGAGGGCTGTGGCTCCTCTGTCCGCATCCTGAAGCTCCACTTCTGTTGCTCAGGGTGAAGATGTTCTTCACAGATGTCTGCAAGACAAACACACCATCTTTGCTCAGTCACACAATGCATTCAGTACTTTTGCATGTACCTAGGAAAAACAAGTTATCGTATGAACTGTCTTGAAATCTCAGTGACGCACAAACACGCTGCTCTTTACAACATTATTCACAGGAAAAGAAACAAAAACCAGGACGACAGGACTTTTTACTATGGATGAACGATATGGTTTAAAATTGATTTTGCGATACAGTATTTCATTTAGAATTACTGATAGAACCATTTTAAAACAGGCTACACAGGCTCCTAATTTAGTTGCTGAAATATGCAGTAAAATATTACATTTCCAGTATTATTTTCTCAAATAAAGTAACCAGATATAACAGTAAATAAACAAGTACATTATTAATAACTGTTTTGACAAAATAATACTATTAGAAACGAACAATATGTTACTGCATATGTCAGCTGCCAAATTAGGAGCTTTTGTACCTAGTTTTGAAATTATTCTATTCTCAATCATATATCAAATTATATATTGTGACATATTGTTGTTAGGATATAGATTTGAGGTCATATCACTCATACCAAACATTGGTTCGTCGAGTCATTTTGTTTGGCCCACCAAATATATTTAATTTTAATATTCTTCAGATGTGTGTGTATGTTTAAAATGTTGTACTCCTGTTCTACATCACGTGGAAGTGTCATGTCATGGGGATGGTGTGCTTTTAACTAAGGGTGTGACGATACGGTCAGCTCACCAAAGGATACTCGATATTGGCTTTAGGAGAACGAGTCAATATTTTGGTGGTTAACATGATTCTTACACGTGTGTGTACTTCATGTGTATATGAATGTACTTTCCCTTGTGTGCTTAGTTTGACTGTAACTTCATAGTGGATAATATCTATAAACAACCTCAATTGTTTTACATCTTTAATTTGAAGGACTGTTTACTTATCTGACAAATTCAAAGGAAACTGCACTTTTTTAAAAATGTTACCTATCATTCACAATCCTTATGTAAGACATTTGTTTCAAACTATTATGAATTTGAATTATTAAATAATCATGAGCAAAAAATCAGCTAACATTGGAGTCAATGGGAGCTCCTCTGTTAGACCCACAAAGTCCTCCAAAAAAACATCCAAAAATTGCCAACAATACTCATTTTACATTTTGTGACCTGAATATTAACCAAGTATTAATGATATTGTTATTATAAGCGCTAATATTAAGGACCTACTTTTAGCGGCGCATTGATCACAGAAGTAACTAGCTTATGCTGCTATATTGACATACTGAACTGTTTTCTCACCTCTAAGATGATGAAAGCTAATTCTACAAACCCTGTTTCCATATGAGTTGGGAAATTGTGTTAGATGTAAATATAAACGGAATACAATGATTTGCAAATTATTTTCAAGCCATATTCAGTTGAATATGCTACAAAGACAACATATTTGATGTTCAAACAGATAAACATTTTTTTTTTTTTTTGCAAATAATCATTACCTTTAGAATTTGATGCAAGCAACACGTAACAAAGTAGTTGGGAAAGGTGGTAATAAATACTGATAAAGTTGAGGAATGCTCATCAAACACTTATTTGGAACATCCCACGGGTGTGCAGGCTAATTGGGAACAGGTGGGTGCCATGATTGGGTATAAAAGCAGCTTCCATGACATGCTAAGTAATTCACTAACAAGGATGGGGCGAGGGTCGCCAATTTGTAAGCAAATTGTCGAACAACATTTCTTAACGAGCTATTGAAAGGAATTCAGGGATTTTCCCATCTACGGTCCGTAAAATCGTCAAAAGGTTCAGAGAATCTGGAGAAATCACTGCACGTAAGCAATGACATCACAGACCTTTGATCCCTCAGGTGGTACTGCATCAAAAACCGACATCAGTGTGTGAAGGATATCACCACACGGGCTCAGGAACGCTTCATAAAACCACTGTCAGTAACTACAGTTGGTCGCTACATCTGTAAGTGCAAGTTAAAACTCTACTATGCAGAGCGAAAGCCATTTATCAACAACACACAGGAACGCCGCCGGCTTGGCTGGGCCCGAGCTCATCTAAGTTGGACTGATGCAAAGTGGAAAAGTGTTCTGTGGTCTGACGAGTCCACATTTTACATTATATTTGGAAACTGTGGATATGGTGTCCTCCGGAACAAAGAGGAAAATAATCATCCGGATTGTTCTAGGCGCAGAGTTCAAAAGCCAGCATGTGTGATGGTATGAGGGTGTATTTGTGCCCAAGGCATGGGTAACTTACACATCTGTGAAGGCACCATTAATGCTGAATGGTCCATTCAGGTTTTGGAGCAACATATGTTGTCATCCAAGCTACGTTAACATGGACGTCTCTGCTTATTTCAGCAAAACAATGCCAAGCCACGTGTTACAACAGCGTGGCTTCGTAGTAAAAGAGTGCGGGTACTTTCCTGGCCCGCCCGCAGTCCAGACATGTCTCCCATCAAAAATGTGTGGCACATTATGAAGCGTAAAATACGACAAGACTGTTGAACAACTGAAGCTGTACATCAAGCAATAATGGTAAAAAATACCACTTTCAAAGCTTCAACAATTAGTTTCCTCAGTTCCCAAACGTTTATTGAGTGTTGTTCTGCCCTCACTATATGTGTTGAGGTTATACAGCTTGGCAGACAGCAAACAACCAATCCAGGACGTTCTAATAAAGTTACAAAGCAGATGAATCCATTTAGGTGTCATGGTCCACGTCTTGGACCATGTCATTGTTCTGTTTTGTTATCACAGCCTGTTTTGTATTTAACGTCTTTAGTTTCTGGTGGTACTTCCTGGTTTGTTTCGGTTGCCTAGTTACGCATTTAGTGTCACCTGTTTGTTGTTTTTGATCACGTGCAGCTGCCTCTGATTATTTCTGCCCTATATATGCCTGTCTTTGTTTGCCTTTTGTTCTCGGAGTTTAGTTTGCTACACGCGACAGATGACGTCACATTTCCCGATTGTAGTAAAATACTTTTTGTTATACGATTAGCTTCCATGCTATATTGTTTGCTTGTCCGTAGTTTATATACTAGCGCTTTTTGTTCGTTCTAGCTTCCACGTTAGTTCTGTTTGTTTTGTTTTCAGTGCCTTGAGCAAGTGTTTTTTGTTCAAAAATTGTTTTTGTAGTGTATAATAAATCATTATCCTTACCCTCACGCTGTGTTCCATCCTCCACTGCACCCACGAGAGAATAACTTTTCACCACGATACCAGCAAGACGTCACAGTAAAGTCCGAGCTAATGAAGCTTCTCTCGCAGCGGAAGTCGAAGAATTCGACAGGATAACGTGGAGGTTAGCCCAAGCGATGCAGGCTGGGACATTCCGCGGCGCGCCGTATGTGATGATCTTGGGGCTTGGAGGTCTCCAAGTCCCGCTTGACTCCACTGGGTCCGGCAACGCCCCGTCTCACCCCACCCCCTCGCACGCGTCGGCAGAGGCGGAAGCCGCGGCGAAGGGCATCGCCTAGCGACAGAGACACGCTAACTCCACCATCACCCCTTCACGGACACAGCCACTTTCAACTTGTCCAGGACTCACCATACACGCCTGGTAATCCTTTTGATTTTTCTACTATTGACTCCTCCGGCTGGTCTGGTAGTCACGGGTACTGCACCCGTGACGTCAGCCCTCTTACGTCCCCAGAACATAGTGGGGATTAAGAATTTTTTTTAGAGCAGGCACTCCCTCAGTCGTCCACAGGGGACATAAATGACAATCTTACACTCCTTAAAGACATTTGTTTTCAATCACAGTATAAGTCTTTATTTTCTGAATTTGATTGATTGATACTTTTATTAGTAGATTGCACAGTTCAGTACATATTCCGTACAATTGACCACTAAATGGTAACACCCCAATAAGTTTTTCAACTTGTTTAAGTCGGGGTCCACGTTAATCAATTCATGGTACAAATATATACTATCAGCATAATACAGTCATCACACAGGTTAATCATCATAGTATATACATTGAATTATTTACATTATTTACAATCCGGGGGGTGGGATGAGGAGCTTTGGTTGATATCAGTACTTCAGTCATCAACAATTGCATCAACAGAGAAATGTGGACATTGAAACAGTGTAGGTCTTACAGTAGGATATGTACAGCCAGCAGAGAACATAGTGAGTTCACATAGCATAAGAACAAGTATATACATTAGAAGTACATTTGATTATTTACATTAGGTTATTTATAATCCGGGGAGATGGGATGTAAATGGAGGAGGGTATTAGTAAAGGGTTGAAGTTGCCTGGAGGTGTTGTTTTAGAGCGGTTTTGAAGGAGGATAGAGATGCATTTACTTTTATACCTGTTGGGAGTGCATTCCACATTTATGTGGCATAGAAGGATAATGGGTTAAGACCTTTGTTAGATCGGAATCTGGGTTTAACGTGGTTTGTGGAGCTCCCCCTGGTGTTGTGGTTATGGTGGTCAGGAAGTAGTTGGACATGTACTTCGGTATCAGGGAGGTGTAGCGGATTTTATAGACTAGGCTCAGTGCAAGTTGTTTTACTCTGTCCTCCACCCTGAGCCAGCCCACTTTGGAGAAGTGGGTTGGAGTGAGGTGTGATCTGGCGTGGAGGTCTAAAAGTAACCGGACTAGCTTATTCTGGGATGTTTGGAGTCTAGATTTAAGGGTTTTGGAGGTGCTAAGGTACCAGGAGGAGCAAGCGTAATCGAAAAAGGGTTGAATGAGAGTTCCCGCTAGAATCTTCAGGGTGCTTTTGTTGACCAGAGAGGAGATTCTGTAGAGGAATCTCGTTCTTTGGTTGACCTTTTTGATTACCTTGGTTGCCATTTTATCGCAGGAAAGATTAGCTTCTAGAATGGAACGTAGGTAGGTGATCTCATCTTTCCAGGTGATAACAATGTCACCCACTTTTATAGTGAAATCAATGACTTTCTTAAAGGGGAACATTATCACAATTTAAAAAGGGTTAAAACCACTAAAATTCAGTTCCCAGTGGCTTATTTTATTTTTCGAAGTTTTTTTCAGAATTTTACCCGTCCCGGAATATACCTAAAAAAAAGCTTTAACGTGATTGATTTTCGTTATGTGCGAAGCCACTGTTCATTTTCCTGTGACGTCAGATAGCGATGCCAATACAAACAACATGGCGGTTACCATAGCAAGATATAGCGACATTAGCCCGGATTCAGCCTCGGATTTCAGCGGCTTTAGCGATTAAACAGATTATGCATGTATTAAAATGGATGGTAGGAGTATGGAGGCAGATAGCGTAAATGAAATTGAAGAAGAAACTGCAGCTATTGAGCGAATAGCTATTGACGCTATTCGGCCATGTCTGCGTTAGCATCGCCGGTAAAATGTGCGGACCAAACGATCAGGACTTTCGCATCTTGTGACACTGGAGCAACTTAAATCCGTCGATTGGTAAGTGTTTGTTTTGCATTAAATGTGGGTGGAAGGAAACGCTGGATGTAAATATGGTTTCAAATGTACATACAGCTAGCCTAAATAGCATGTTAGCATATGTTTGATTAGCACATAAGTCAACAACATCAACAAAACTCACCTTTGTGATTTCGTTGACTTTATCGTTGGGAATGCATCTGCTTTGAGTGTCGCATGATATCCACACATTCTTGCCATCTCTGTCGTAGCATCGCCGGTAAAAACCAAACGAGGGACTTTCGCATTTCTTGACACTGGAGCAACTTAAATCCGTCGATTGGGATGTGTTTTTTTGACATTAAATGTGGGTGGAGGGAAAGGCTGGATGTAAATATAGCTACAAATGAGGCGTAATGCTGCAATATGTATACACAGCTAGCCTAAATAGCATGTTAGCATCGATTAGCATGCCGTGCTAATCGATGCACATTCTACATAAATCAACTAGAATCATTCCCTGATCGTGTTGTTACACCCTCCGACAACACACCGACGAGGCATGATGTCTCCAAGGTACCGGAAAACAGTAGAAAAAACGGAAAATAACAGAGCTGATTTGACTTGTGTTTGTAATGTGGTGGAGAAAAATGCTGTTCTCTACCTAGATGACGTCACGTTCTGACGTCATCACTCCGAGAGCGATAAACAGAGAGGCGTTTAATTCGCCAAAATTCACCCATTTAGAGTTCGGAAATCGGTTAAAAAAATATATGGTCTTTTTTCTGCAACATCAAGGTATATATTGACGCTTACATAGGTCTGGTGATAATGTTCCCCTTTAAGGTTGATATGGGACCCATATAGGATGGATTCCGTTTTACCTAAGTGTATGGATAGCTTGTTGTCAGAGAGCCAGGTGCAAATATTAAGTAGTTCAGCACTGAGGATTTGTTCCACCTGTGACTTGTCCTTGCCGGATACCAGCAGGGCCGAGTCATCCACAAACAGGAAGAATTCACAGTGGCATGCTGATGGCATGTCATTTACGTATATTAGGAACAGTAAAGGTCCTAGTATACTGCCTTGGGGGACTCCACAGCTTACTGAGAGGGGAGGGGCACCTCTACCACCTGTTTCTTCCCCTCCAAGTAAGATTGCATCCAGCTTGATGAGGTTTCATCGAATCCGATTGCTCGGAGCTTATCCAACAGTATAGCGTGGTTAACGGTGTCAAAGGCCTTCTGAATGTCCAGCATGACCATGCCGCAGTATTTGCCCGCGTCCACCTCATGTTTGATGTGCTCGCTCAGATAGAGAAGGCATGTGTCAGTGGAGTGGTTAGTTCTGAAGGCGGATTGGAATTTGTACATTAGTTTATTAGTAGCAAGGTATCCATCAACCTGTTCATAAACTATTTTTTCCATTACTTTCAAAATGGAACTGAGCATAGAAACAGGTCGGTAGTTACCAGGTTCTAATTTGCTTCCTTTTTTTATAAAGGGGGGTTACTCTTGCTATCTTGAAATCCTTGGGTAACTGGCCTTGTTTGATTGAGAAGTTTATTATATGTGTGATTATTGGGGCAATGGTGGTGGCAGAGTCCCCTCTGAAACCCCTCCACCTGTGACTTTTCCTCCCACCCTGTCTACCTCTTTCAGTTCCTACCCCCACTCACCCCTAGAGGTAGTTTTAGACCGTAGAGAGAGCGTCTGGCATCCGCTTGTGGAAGGGGGGGCTCGTGCTGGAGGTAGCACAGCGGCGTTCAGCCGAGTCTCTTCTCCTAGTTTGTATGGTTGACAGGTATTCTTGTTTCCATCGCTTCCAGAATCTATCAGAGAGAGATTGGACTTGCCGCCATTGTTGTGAGTGGATGTCTTTCACGTTGAAGTCTCCTGGCGGTGCAGATATGACGTCTCTCTTCAGTGTCAGCAAGGTTGCAGGTGTTAGTATTGCTGGCATCTCTGGTTTAGTTGAAACTGGAATGAGAGGTCTTGCGTTTATAATTGCCATGACCTCAGCCATGAGAGTGGTGAGCACCTCATGAGAAAGGTGAGAGCCTCCCTCCTTAAGGAGCAATGCATCCAGGATACGGCGCGTGATGCCAATTAGTCTTTCCCACACTCCTCCCATGTGGGAAGAGTTTGGCGGATTGAAGATCCAAGTGCACACTTAGTCCTGCAGGTAAGTTTTCAACTCTTTTTCCAACGACTCTTCCTCTTTTTCCGACCACTTGTCCCTCGCCGTCAACTTCTCTTCCTCGTCATGCTTCTCGTCGTCTGTGCTGGAGTCCATGACGATGGCCTTGGACTTGCTCCCCGCTCTGGACTTCTTGGGGCTGGACGAGGAGCGTCCTGCTTGGGCGTCGCTCTTCTTGCCCTTGGCGGCGGACTTGTCGGCCGACACTTTTTTCTTGGCCCTCTTCTTTTTCTTGGCGGGAAGCTGTTTGCCGCTGTTCTGTCTCTGAGGATCTCATCAGTCCCCACGTTGACTTTCAAGATGTCAAAACCATACGGTACATCAGCGAAGCAATACAAAAACTCATGAAAAAAATAAACACAGCAGTAAAACACTTACATACAAACAAGACAGCTGCTTGTACACCCGAAAGAGAACAAAGAACAGTGTCTAAGAGGAGCATCAACATTTGCATTTAAACTGTAAAATCCTGTTTATGATTTATTTACTCTACTTATTTAAATATGAACATTTTCCTTTAGGAAACTTTTATGATTTGTGTGTTGTTGTAGCTGGTATGCTGCAATTTTTTTTTTTTTCCCCCAAGATGGCGACCCTGTAGTGGCTGCTGTTGGCAGGAGCTCTGTGCTCTTGTGTCATCCTTTTGTGTTTCCCTCTTCTTTTCATGTTTATATATATATATATATATATATATATATATATGTGTATTATTATTTTTGTTTTTTTTGCCTTTTGGTCCGGACCTTTTGGGACTGTGTGACAAGGGGTGGCACTTTCGTGACTTCTGCGGTGCTTTTTTGTGAACTTCTGGATCTGCCTCCCGAGAGCCTTTTGGCCATGGAGACCAGCTGCTGGGTTTCTGCCACACCAGAGTCCGTTTGGAGAGACTGGAGGAGATGCAGATGAAGAGACAGGACTGCGGAGCTAGCACTGAGCGCCGGGACGGAAAAGCTTCACAGTGTCTTGGCTGAATGAGCAGGTATCGGACACCTCGGTCTCTTTGGACATATCCTCACTCATCCATGCGGACTGGACACTGGCCGAGACTTGGTTTGGCGGCCGAGAGTGGAGTCGGCTCTCTTGGTTGCTTTGTTGGGTCTGCTCCCGTCTCTGGCCAAGCTCCCTTCACCCCAGCAGACGATGGCGTGGGACACCGCAAAAGCCACCACAGTGTATATGTTTCTTTTACTTTTTATTCATGTATGTATGTAGAAGTGTCTGGTTGCATCAGCTCTGCTCTTTTAATGTCCTTTGTCCTCTTTGATGTTTCCCTCTTACACACATAAAAGAGGAATGTGTGCTATGGCAATGAGTTGTTTTCTTCCCTTGGCCTCAGCCTGGACCCCCTCTCCAGGGGCCCAGGCTTGGACCGATTTTTTTTTTTTTCTCTCATTGCCCCCACTTTTTTACCTGTATGTATCTCACCTTTTTTGCAAGGGGCGCCGCAAGTTGGCAGACCCGTCAGCGATCCTGTTCTGTCTCCCTGGAATCTTTGTCTGACCTTGAATGGGATTCTGCTGAACATTTTAATTTCCCCTCGGGGGTTAATAAAAATGTGTCTGATTCTGATGTTTAACATCAACAAAACATAGCTAATTAGTAAAAATAAACTACATTAATTCATCTCTCAACGGTGTTGAGACATTGCTGGACACCGGAGTAGTAACTAAATCCAAATAAAAAATGATTTTATTTTTTTAAGATATCTGGCTTGTATTTTCAGTAGGGATGTAAATTTATAGATTCATGGATATGATACCCTAATAAATATTCCTTATCGATACCAGTATTTATCAGTACTCTTGTCGGTACTACATGTCATTTGTGGAAATAAAAACCCGGAAAAAAGGCATTTTAAATAGCATTTCTATTAGCACAAGAGTTTGAACACCTCCAACATGATGTTCTGTAACATTTTAAAGCAGGGAAGTCTTTTATCAGCAGCTGTTTATTTGAAGTCTTAAATAGATGGATAGATAGTACTTCATTGATTCCTTCAGGAGAGTTCCTTCAGGAAAATTTAAAGAAGTCAACTATGTGTGCAGTGCAAGGTGAAATGCAGTTATGTCATCTTCTTCTCAATAACACACACATCAAACTTTGGTTGCTTCCTTATTTGTCATCATTCAAAGCTGATTGTAATGTGTAGCAGCGGCAGCTGAACTCAATGTGACAACGTGTCATAGTTACCTCAGTCAGCTGGAATTAAAAATACAAATAGTTGTGCCGTTAGTCCAGAATCTTCACGGTCCTCATGGACAACATAATTAGGAACCAGTACTAAAAAAATGGTACTTGGTGTACATCTCTTATCTTCACCACTAAACCTTTGAAATATGCTGACATATGTGCTGCCAAAGGTAAATAAACAGTAGCCATATTGAATGTTTGCCTTCATTTGACCACGTGAGGTAAGGAGGACGGCCTCTAGGTCACATGGTTACACCCCAGCAATTACACTGTTGATGATTGATGAGTATGTTTATCTTCATCTTTAATCCTAAATGTGGCCCCCGGATGAACATGTGTCACAAACATTGTATTAGATGATATGTGGATGTTGTGCTTACTTGGACTGTGATGAAGCTGTGAGGACTCAGGTGGTTTGTCTTCATGCTCTTCAGTCTTCACAGAGACAACAGTCAGTGGAAACTTGCTGACATCAGCCTCCTCCTGCCCTAGAAGACACTCTCCCTCCTCTTCCTCTTTGAAATAAGAGGGCTGTGGCTCATCTTTGTCCCCTTTAAAATGTGAGGGCTGTGGATACTTTACAGTGAAACTGTCCCCCTGCAGATGAGGGAGACATTCTTCTTGGTGTCCAATCAGCTGATGGATGTCTACAGGACACAAACAAAACGCATTTTAACTCCTACATGCTGAATATTAAATTGTACATGAAATATAGGGCTGTGGCTATTGAACATTTTATTAATCAAGTGTTCTACTGGAAATTTTCCGATTAGTTGAGTAACTGAATAAAACAGTGTTGCTTGGTTAAAGACAAATTTAAGCGACTATAAAACATTTCACTTAATAATGAACAGTCAATTGGTTTGAGATGGTATGAGATCAAAATGTTATCTTTAGAGCAGGCTTTGTTTTTTTGCCAATCACAGACACATTAGAAAGTTAAAGTACCAATGATTGTCACACACACACTAGGTGTGGGGAGATTATTCCCTGCATTTAGCCCATCACCCTTGATCACACCCTGGGAGGTGAGGGGAGTAGTGAGCAGCAGCGGTGGCCATGCCCGGGAATAACTTTTATGGTGATTAAACCCCAATTACAACCCTTGATGCTGAGTGCAAGGCAGAGAAGTAATGGTCCCATTTTTATAGTATTTGGTATGACTGGGTTGGGGTTCGAACTCACAACCTACCGATCTCAGGGAGGGTGCACCGACATGAAGGAAATAACAGGTCAGTATGCTTTGACACACATATATAACTTGTCAAACCTGCCAGCTATCAGGCTAGGTTTACAGCGTCAGTCACCATGGTAACTGACTCTGACTTTGTCTTACCTCTCTTATTTTTGGAGGTAAAACTCTCGAGCTTTACATACTCAGGACTTTGCACTTAACCTGCTCTCTGGAATATTCCCCCGGTGACTGTGTGAGTTTTGTGTAAACTTGTTGATACACATTGTTACAAACATCAAACTCTCATAAATATTGTGTGTCTGACACTGTCTCGTTTTTATGAAGAACATAAAACAATTCACGGTGGCAGAGGGGTTAGTGCGTCTGCCTCACAATACCAAGTTCCTGCAGTCCTGGGTTCAAATCCAGGCTTGGGATCTTTCTGTGTGGAGTTTGCATGTTCTCCCCGTGAATGCGTGGGTTCCCTCCGGGTACTCCGGCTTCCTCCCACTTCCAAAAACATGCACCTGGGGATAGGCCCCTCCCACCTCCAAAGACATGCACCTGGGGATAGGTTGATTGGCAACACTAAATTGGCCCTAGTGTGTGAATGTGAGTGTTAATGTTGTTTGTCTATCTGTGTTGGCCCTGCGATGAGGTGGCAACTTGTCCAGGGTGTACCCCGCCTTCCGCCCGATTGTAGCTGAGATAGGCGCCTGCGCCCCCCACGACCCCAAAAGGGAATAAGCGGTAGAAAATGGATGGATGGATGGATGGATGGATAAAACAATTAGTGCATCATCCTCACATAACAATTAATCTTCCTACAGACAATCTATTTAGGAATAGTGTTAATAATGAAATATAAAGTTAGTCAAGATGTGAGAGTAAGAAGTAAACAAACCTGTTCTGTGTAACACAACTTGATGTTTTTCATGTTGTCGCTCCTTCTCCTCTTTTGTTGGACAAAGTTCCTCCTCGTACTCTGCTATGGTTCTTTGGCACATTTTCACACAATCACAACACTTTACACTCACACTTGATCTTTACTTAGTGATGTGTTTTGATCACTTTCGCCTCTCTTTGTTAGCAGCTAACAAGCTAAGCTAACTAGCAGGCTAAGCTAGCTCGAGAAGCATCAAAGTGCGCTCAGACTAATATAACCGGATGCAAACAGTTATTAACGATGTTTACTCTATTTACTAGAGTGTAATAAAGGACATATATGTGTACATGGAGGCATAGATTAAGAACACTGAACTGTGACGAATGCAATAACGTCTTCACCGTCAGACGCCATCTTGCTTTATCCTCGCCGTGTTTGGTTCGCGCGCAGTGTTGTCAGATCTCGCGAGAGAAATAAGTAAGCAGCTATTTTCCAAATCTCGCGAGAGAAATAAGTAAAACCAGCTTTCCGCCACCGGTAAAAATATTTTATTATATACTATTTACTTATGAAAATAAAAGTAAAATTGTCCATTTCAAATTTTCATAGTAAAGACATAAAACTTATTTCCGTAAAAAAATGTCAATATTTAAAAATATATTCAAACAAAAGTAGCATAAGGAATGACAAAAAAGAAACAAAATTAATATTACATTAATGATATTATTTTCGTTTTTGATGTTAATCGTTTTTATAATGTATTTTAGAATGTGGGAGGTTTTCATGTTCTTTTCAAATTTCCTTTGAATAGAATAGAATAGAATAGAGTTTTATTGTCATTATTGCAGTGAACAGGTTCAAAGAACAACGAAATTGGAGCAGATCCCCTAAGGTGCATGTACAATATGGTAATATAAATAGTAAAATAAAAATAAAAAGATAGGAATAAGAGATGTATCTATATATGTATATATATCCACACAGATGCATACATGCATGCATATGAATATATATACACACATGCATATAACATTATTGCTTATTACAGTCCGAAAAAATTGAAAGAAATTAAAAACATGACACATGAGGACATGAAGGACATATTGTGCTACTATGGCTCTTGGGTAAAAGCTGATTTTTAGTGAATTTTTGCCAGCTTTTAGCACCCTATACCGCCTGCCCGAGGGTGGCATTATATATATTATATCCATCTATCGATCGATCGATAGATAGATAGATAGATCTATCTCTCTTTCCATTTTCTACCGCTTATTCCCTTTTGGGGTCGCGGGGGGTGGGGCTGGGAGGGGGGGTGCTGGTGCCTATCTCAGCTACAATTGGGCGGAAGGCGGCGTACACCCTGGACAAGTCCCCACCTTATCGCAGGACCAACACAGATGGACAGACAACATTCACACTCACACTCACACACACACTAGGGCCAATTTAGTGTTGCCAATCAACCTGTCGCCAGGTGCATGTCTTTGGAGGTGGGAGGGGCCTATCCCCAGGTGCATGTCTTCTGAAGTGGGCGGAAGCCGGAGTACCTGGAGGGAACCCACACATTCACGGGGAGGACATGCAAACTCCATCCATCCATCCATCCATTTTCTACCGCTTATTCCCTTTCGGGGTCGCGGGGGGCGCTGGCGCCTATCTCAGCTACAATCGGGCGGAAGGCGGGGTACACCCTGGACAAGTCGCCACCTCATCGCAGGGCCAACACAGATAGACAGACAACATTCACACTCATATTCACACACTAGGGCCAATTTTAGTGTTGCCAATCAACCTATCCCCAGGTGCATGTCTTTGGAAGTGGGAGGAAGCCGGAGTACCCGTAGGGAACCCACGCATTCACGGGGAGAACATGCAAACTCCACACAGAAAAATCCCGAGCCCGGGATTGAACCCTGACTACTCAGGACTTTCGTATTGTGACACAGACGCACTAACCCCTCTTCCACCGTGCTGCCAGATATACATGTATAGATATAATATATGTAATGCCAATTGAAATTTAAAGAGGACATGAAAACCTCCTACATTCTAAAATACATTATGAAAACAAATGATCATCAAAAACAAAAATAATATCATAAGTGTAATATTTATTTTGTTTCTTTTTTTCTTTCCTTATGCTACTGTTGTTTCAATACATTGTTAAATATTTGAATATTTTTATGAAAATAAGTTGTATGTCTTTGTTTTGAAAATTTAAAATGGACAATGTAGATCATTTGGTGAAATGACTGTTTTGTTGTTGTTTGTGGTTACCCGTAGGAAGAACTGTGCCGAGCTGCATGAATAAGTTGGCTTTAATTAAGACTTCAGCAGGACAGTAATTGTACATACGCACTGCATGAGAGGGTGGTAGTAACTGACTCCTCGATGTGCACACCCTGGTGGTGTGTTCGAGAATTACAACATGAAAACAGCTGCAAGAAACAAAATCTGTACAAAAAATGCTGCAAGTCAAAGCCACAGAGTCAGTCCAAGTTTACCACAAACAAGTGCTATGGACAGTCTGTGCATGATGTGACAGTGGATCAACACAGCCAAAGTGAAAATGACACATTCTACGTGGATGGCTTGGAAATAGAAAATTGCATTGACTCTGTAAATCCACAACAAAGAGACCAAGATGAAGGATTTGTCACAGTGTGCATAAACGACATGCCAACCGAAATGAAAGTGGATACAGGTGCTAAATGCAATGTAATGTCACTGAAGACTTTCAATAGAGTAAACAGCGGCGTGAAACTCGCCAAACAACACAGAAGTACAAATTTGGTGGCTTACGGAGGAGCCAAAATCGAGACACAAGGTGAAACTACGCTGACATGCTTTTTAAAGGGACAGCGCCACTTACTGCCATTTTTCACAGTGGATAGAATGTGACATCACTGTTGGGCTTCCGTGCATGCCTGCGTACGGGGCTAGTGGAGTTGAGTCCCGATGTGCACCATGTCACCACAGAGAACACTGGAGAGTTCAGCGCACGGATCCTCACACAATACCAAGATATTTTCAGTGAAGAGCTCGGAGAACTACCAGTTGTTTACACAATGACAGTGGACCCCAATGTGCCGCCAGTTGTTAGGCCGGCCCACCGCATCCCAGTAGCGATGCAAGACTGTGTGAAAGCTGAACTTAAATCCATGGAAAGCATAGACGTTATTACTTCAGTCACCGAACCAACAGCTTGGGTGTCATCCATGGTCGCTGGGCACATAAAAGTCAAATCAGAAATCAGATTGTGCATCAACCCCAAAGATTTAAAGGCCTACTGAAATGAGATTTTCTTATTTAAACGGGGATAGCAGGTCCAATCTATGTGTCATACTTGATCATTTCGCGATATTGCCATATATTTGCTGAAAGGATTTAGTAGTGATCATCCACGATAAATTTCGCAACTTTCGGTGCTAAGAGAAATGCCGGAAGTCGCAGACGATGACGTCACATGTTTGATGGCTCCTCACATCTTCACATTGTTTTTAATGGGAGCCTCCAACAAAAAGTGCTATCCGGACCGAGAAAACAACAATTTTCCCATTAATTTGAGCGAGGATAAAAGATTCGTGTTTGGGGATATTATTAGCGACGGACTAGAAAAAAATAATTTAAAAAAAGTTTTAAAAAAAAAACCTGATTGCATTGGGACGGATTCCGAAGATTTTTGACATATTTACTAGGTTAATTCTAGGAAATCCCTTATCTTTCTATTGTGTTGCTAGTGTTTTAGTGAGTTAAATAGTACCTGATAGTCGGAAGGGTGTCTCCATGACTGTCTTGACGCGCAGTGTCTCAGGGGAGTCGACGGCAGCTATGGATGGCTCAAGCTCAGCTTTTCTCCGGTAAGAACTGACTTTTTAACCACAATTTTCTCACCGAAACCTGCTGGTTGACGTGTGGTCGGGATCCATGTTCTCTTGACCGCACTCTGATCCATAGGAAAGTTTCACCTCCAGGATTTTTAAACAAGGAATCACTGTGTGTTTGTGTGGCTAAAAGCTAAAGCTTCCCAACTCCATCTTTCTACTGTGACTTCTCCAATATTAATCGAACAAATTGCAAAAGATTCAGCAACACAGATGTCCAAAAAAACTGTATAATTATGCCGTTAAAGTAGACGACTTTTAGCTGTGTGTGTGTGCAGCGCTCATACTTCCTAAAAACCTGTGACGTCTTGCGTACACGTCATCATTACACAACGTTTCGAAGACGAAACTCCCGGGAAATTTTGAATTGCAATTTAGTAAACTAAAAAGGCCGTATTGGCATGTGTTGCAATGTTAATATTTCATCATTGATATATAAACTATCAGACTGCGTGGTGGGTAGTAGTGGCTTTCAGTAGGCCTTTAAATGAAGCACTAAAACGGCCCCACCACCCCATGAGAAGTGTGGAGGAGGTAGCAGCACAAATGTTTTCAGTGCTAGATGCAAAAAATTCATTCTGGCAGATCCGCCTGGACAAGAAGTCCTCAATGAAGACAACATTCAGTACTCCTTTTGGACGTTACAGATTCCTTCGCATTAACTCAGCAAGCGAAGTATTCCAGCGCACAATGGATCAGTTTTTTGCTGGATATCCATGCTCAGTCATTGTCGATGACATCATAATCGGAGGCCGTGATGTGGCGGAGCATGACGCCAACCTAAAAAAGGTGCTAGAACGTGTGAAGGAAATAAACCTCAAACTCAACCCGCAGAAATGCAAATTTCGACTTGACCAAGTATGCTACGTTGGTCATATCTTCACAAGTAAAGGTTTGAAAGCTGACCCCTCCAAAACTGCTGCTATCACAGACATGCCAGTCCCCACAGATGTCACTTCACTTCTACGTTTCCTGGGAATGGTTAACTATCTTGGCAAGCACATTCCAAACCTCAGTGACATCGCAACGCCACTGAGGAAGCTGACTCACAAAGAGACCGCATGGTGCTGGTTCCAGCAACACCAAGATGCTTTCGACCGCCTGAAAGCATGTCTCTCCTTTCCACCAGTATTGGCCTACTAAGATGTCAAAGAGCCAGTCACGCTGACCTGTGAGGCGTCATGCTTTGGACTAGGAGCTGCCTCATGTAAAATGGAAGGCCAGTAGCCTTTGCATCCCGCACCCTTACAGAAACAGAAAGTCAATACCCTCAAATTGAGAAGGAGCTACTAGCTGTTGTGTTTGCATGCACCAAGTTCAGAGACTATGTGTATGCCAAAGCCACCATAGTAGAAACTGACCACCAACCGTTGGGGACTATCTTGAAGAAACCAATTCACAATGCCCCGGCCCGTCTTCAGCGGATGCTGCTACGCTTGCAAAGCTATGACATAAGCCTAATCTACAAAAAAGGAAAGCACATGTACTTGGCTGACACTCTTTCAAGAGCCCCTAATGCAACAGACAGTGAGAGCCCATCTGACAGTAGTTCTTTCGACATCATGTCTGTGAGCTACATTTCTACAGCCCGCCTGGAAGAGCTCAAGAAGCACATGGAGGAGGTTGAAGTAATGCAGACTCAGTACAGTTATACAGCGTAGATGGCTTGCCAGAAAGACTCAGCTGCAGCCTGCCATTGAAGTGTTCTTCCCCTACAGAGACGAACTCACTGTGGAAGATGGAATTGTCATGAAAGGGCAGAAAGCAGTCATTCCAACGTCACTACAAAAAGAGTACATCAAGATTGTACACAAAGGTCACCCAGGCATTGAAGCAACCAAATGCAGAGCAAGAGGCATCATCTTTTGGCCATCAATGTCACGAGACATCACTAAAGAACTACTTTTTTGCACAGTGTGCAGCAGCACAAAACCACATCAGCAAAAAGAACCACTTCATCTCCATCCAGTTCCAGACCTTCCGTGGTCACAGTTGCTACAAACATTTTTGAATGGCGTGGACAACACTACCAGGTGATAGTGGATTCCTATTCTGGATGGTTTGAAATTGACCTTCTACAAAACATCACAGTGACAGCTGTAATTTCCAAAATGAAAATAACATTTTTCATTGCACGGTACACCACACACACTGCTATCTGATAATGTAAGACAGTACAAGTGTGAGCAATTCAGGAAATTTGCTGAGGAGCGGGACTTCATCCACACCACCAGTAGCCCAGAGTTTCCCAAGTCGAATGGACTTGCGGAAAGAGTTGTCAGGAGTGCCAAGCAACTGATGGAGAAATCCCACCGGGACAAAACTGATGTCTTCCTAAACCTCCTGAACCTCAGAAACATTCCCCGAGATGCAGACCTTGGTTCCCCTGCCGAACGTTTAATATCAAGACTAACGCGTGCAGCTATCCCAGTGTGTACCAGACTACTACATCCAACAGAAAAAGACTCAACACAAGTACACGCTCGACTAGTCGACAAGAGAACTACAGTGAAATGTCACTACGACAAGTCAAGTCGCCCACTGACTCCCTTGGCAGAAGGGCAAGTGATCCGTATGCAGACTCCTGCTGGACATGACCGACTTGGAATAGTGGAAAAGTCGTGCGAAGAGCCACGTTCCTACATCATCCAGTCCGATGGGAGAAGATACAGGAGGAATCGTCGCCACATCGTCCCGGTTCAAGAACAACCACCAACACCGTTCCAGAACGGCGAAGCAGACTCTCAGGATGGTAGACATACCATGGTGGACTTGGTCCCCCCCACACCACTGAGAGAAAAGACAGTGATTAGGCAAACGGAAAGTACATCACCAATTCGACCCAGATTCACGACGCGGACTGACACAGCTTACAAAACACGTGCAGGACGAGTTTGCAGACCCAATCCAAAGTATGTGCAGTAAGAAAAGAAAAATGCACCTGTGATTTATTTTGAGATAGTATTTTTCTAGCTGTTTTATGATTTGTTTAGATATTCCATAGAGATGGTGAATTGTTTGTACTCACCCTACACAGTTAAGAGATTTGATCTCAGTTACATATCAATCAATAAATCAATGTTTACTTATATAGCCCTAAATCACTAGTGTCTCAAAGGGCTGCACAAACCACAACACAAACCACTACGACATCCTCGGTAGGCCCACATAAGGGCAAGGAAAACTCACACCCAGTGGGACGTCGGTGACAATGATGACTATGAGAACCTTGGAGAGGAGGAAAGCAATGGATGTCGAGCGGGTCTAACATGATACTGTGAAAGTTCAATCCATAATGGATCCAACACAGCCGTGAGAGTCCTGTCCAGAGCGGATCCAACACAGCAGCAAGAGTCCCGTTCACAGCAGGAAACCATCCCAAGCGGAGGCGGATCAGCAGCGCAGGGATGTCCCAAGCCGAAACACAGGCGGGCGGTCCATCCTGGGTCCCGACTCTGGATGAGCGGTTCATCCTGGGTCTGGAGAGCCAGTACGTCATCCATGGCCACCGGATCGGACCGGACCCCCTCCACAAGGGAAAGTGGGATATAGGAGAAAAAGAAAATAAACGGCGGATCAACTGGTCTAAAAAGGGAGTCTTTAAAGGCTAGAGTATACAAATGAGTTTTAAGGTGAGACTTAAATGCTTCTACTGAGGTGGCATCTCAAACTGTTACCGGGAGGGCATTCCAGAGTACTGGAGCCCGAAATGAAAACGCTCTATAGCCCGCAGACTTTTTTTGAGCTTTGGGAATCACTAATAAGCCGGAGTCTTTCTAACGCAGATTTCTTGCCGGGACATACGGTACAATACAATCGGCAAGATAGGATGGAGCTAAACCGTGTAGTATTTTATACGTAAGTAGTAAAACCTTAAAGTCACATCTTAAGTGCACAGGAAGCCAGTGCAGGTGAGCCAGTATAGGTATATATGTATGTATATATGTATATAAAGGTATATACAGTACAGGCGTAATGTGATCAAACTTTCTTGTTCTTGTCAAAAGTCTAGCAGCCGCATTTTGTACCAACTGTAATCTTTTAATGCTAGACATGGGGAGACCCGAAAATAATACGTTACAGTAGTCGAGGCGAGACGTAACAAACGCATGGATAATGATCTCAGCGTCTTTAGTGGACAGAATGGAGTGAATTTTAGCGATATTACGGACATGAAAGAAGGCCGTTTTAGTAACGCTTTTAATGTGTGGCTCAAAGGAGAGAGTTGGGTCGAAGATAACACCCAGATTCTTTACAGAGTCGCCTTGTTTAATTGTTTGGTTGTCAAATGTTAAAGTTGTATTATTAAAAAGAGGTCGGTGTCTAGCAGGACCGATAATCAGCATTTCCGTTTTTTTGGCGTTGAGTTGCAAAAAGTTAGCGGACATCCATTGTTTAATTTCATTAAGACACGCCTCCAGCTGACTACAATCCGGCGTGTTGGTCAGTTTTAGGGGCATGTGGATATTCATTTCACTTATCTTCTTTTGTTTTTTTTAAGGACGCTGAACTAAAAGGGAAGGATGTAGATGATTTGGTAAAATGACTGTTTTTTTGTTGTAATTCTAGAACACACCACCAGGGTGTGCACATCGAGGAGTCAGATACTACCACCCTCTCATGCAGTGCGTACTAGAGATGCGCGGATAGGCAATTATATCACCCGCAACCACATCACTAAAGTCGTCATCCACCCGCAATCCACCCGAACCAACATTTCATCAAAGCCACACCCACCCGCCCGTTGTTATATATCTAATATAGACGATGCAAGGCATTAGTGAGGTTAGAAAGTGTAACTCCCTCCAAATAGCACAGACACAATGGCTATCTTGAACTGATTTATTAAAAGGCTTACTTTCCCTTCAAATTCACCGTGAAAACTGTAATAAATAAAGCAGGTTACAAACGTAAAAATAATAACATGCACAGCATGTGGATCAAACATTTTACTAAGTAAAAAACCAACAAATGACAAATACCTCGTTGGCCACACCCGGAAGTAGCTTCCTTACATCCGTCGACAGACCAAACGAGACACTTCAAAATAAAAGTATGCCCACATACTGTTTCAAAGAGTGCTGCTCGTTTTTCATATGTGGGTAACAACATTTAACTATTTATAAATGGTTGATTTCTATAGGCTAGTAAGGTAAAGTGTTGTAGCTGACAAGTTTGGGCTACGTTGCTTCTGCAGCCTTCATCAGAGGTGTCACGTGATGTTAGCGTGACGTTGTCTGTGACGTGATGTATGGATTGTACCATCAAGAGTTGTCAGGTACAACACTTTACCTACTAGCCTATATAAACCAACCATTTATAAATACACGTCAGTAGGCTAAATGAACCTCTTCAACATAACATTTAACTATGTATAATGTAGCGGCTGGCTTCGAGATGTTAAACAATGACTTTGGCTGGGGGGCGGGACTTCCGGGAGAGATAGAGAAGTGACGTTATCGACAGGAAGTGAGAGTTCGCGTTGTCCAGGGAAAAGCGTTAGAGACATGAGAGCTGTTGTGTGGTTGTATTACATCTTGTGCAATAAAGACAAGACAAACCAAGAAGTTTTTTGAGCCTACATTCCTGGGATTATTCCAATATATATTTCCGAATTGGTTCAATCGCCACCCGCCCGAATCTATTTAAAATCTACTTTTTCGTCATGTCACCCGCCCGACCCGCGGTTTATCCGCGGACTCCGCGGTTGTGACCGCAAACCGCGCATCTCTAGTGCGTACGTACAATTGCTGTCCTGCTGAAGACTTAATTAAAGCCAACTTATTCATGCAGCTCGACATAGTTCTTCCTAAGGGTAACCACAAAGAACAACACATGGCAACAAAAGTGGGTGACATCGTTATCACCAGGAAAGATGAGATCACCTACCTAGGTTCCATTCTAGAAGCTAATCATTCCTGTGATAAAATGGCAACCAAGGTCATCAAAAAGGTCAACCAAAGAACGAGATTCCTCTACAGAATGTCCTCTCTGGTCAACAAAAGCACCTTGAAGATTCTAGCGGGAACTCTCATTCAACCCTTTTTTGATTACGCTTGCACCTTCTGGTACTCCAGCACCTCCAAAACTCTCAAATCTAGACTCCGGACATCCCAGAACAAGCTAGTCCGGTCACTTTTAGACCTCCACCCCAGATCACACCTCACTCCAAACCACTTCTCCAAAGTGGGCTGGCTCAGGGTGGAGGCCAGAGTAAAACAACTTGCACTGAGCCTAGTCTATAAAATCCGCGACACCTCCCTGATACCGAAGTACATGTCCAACTACTTCCTGACCGCCATAACCACAACACCAGGGGGAGATCCACAAACCACGTTAAACCCAGATTCCGATCTAACAAAGGTCTTAACTCATTCTCTTTCTATGCCACATCAATGTGGAATGCACTCCCAACAGGTGTAAAAGTAAGTGCATCTCTATATTCCTTCAAAACCGCTCTAAAACAACACCTCCAGGCAACTTCAACCCTTTACTAATACCCTCCTCCATTCACATCCCATCTCCCCGGATTATAAATAACCTAATGTAAATAATCAAATGTTCTTCTAATGTATATACTTGTTTTTATGCTATCTGAACTCACTATGTTCTCTGCTGGCTGTACATATCCTACTGTAAGACCTACACTGTTTCAATGTCCACATTTCTCTGTTGATGCAATTGTTGATGACTGAAGTACTGATATCAACCAAAAATCCGCATCCCACCCCCAGATTGTAAATAATGTAAATAATTCAATGTATATACTATGATGATTAACATGTGTGATGACTGTATTATGCTGATAGTATATATTTGTACCATGAATTGATTAACATGGACCCCGACTTAAACAAGTTGAAAACTTATTGGGGTGTTACCATTTAGTGGTCAATTGTACGGAATATGTACTGTACTGTGTAATCTACTAATACAAGTATCAATCAATCAATCAATCAATCAATCCATCAATCAATCAATCAAAAATGATATTTCAAATATATAAACCGTATTTTACTTTAAATCATGTATGCATGAAAATAATTAACTAGTACTTTTTTAATGCACTTATTGTGTTGTCTGTCTAATTGTAATAAATGCAGACGAGGCGTGTTCAACGTTGACTCACACAGCGGGCTCATAACCACATTCTAGCTGTCTGCATGGCGACATACGACACCACTTCGCGGGGCTACCGCCCATGCTCGTCACCAGTGTTGCATGCTGGGTAGTGTAGTTCAGAAAACTCCCTAGCTCAAAACATCACAACTATGACTCTTTGGCCCCGCCCCTACGGACGCATGCTTGGAAGACATGCGCTTTGCGGCAAAGTCCTCCTTTTCTCCACACACGCTTCTAAGCCTCGGCACATCTCCTCACATTGCTACTAACTACACTTTATTCATCCTCCGTGTCAGGATAAACTCCACTCGTCTCAGCCACATTTGGAGATTATTAGGCCCGCTTAGCTTGATAGTTGTTTGAGCGCGCCAATTAGCTTAGCATGCTAGTTAGCTTAGCATGTTAGCCGCTAACAAAGAGACGCGGATTTGATCAACACATCGCTTAGTTAAGATCAAGTGTGAGTGTAAAGTGTTGTGATTGTGTGAAAATGTGCGAAAGAACGATAGAAAAGTATGAGGAGGAACTTTGTTGTGTGAAAATGTGTGAAAGAACTATAGCAGAGTACAAAGAGGAACTTTCTCGGACAAAAGAAGAGAACGAGAGACTACGTCAACTATTGGAGGCTGTTTTCAAGAAAGCTCAAGTTGTGTTACACAGAACAGGTTTGTTTACTTCTTACTCTCACATCTTTACTAACTTTATATTTCATCATGAACATGACGTGTTTGCAGCAGTCATTTCCATTAGATCAGGGGTGTCCAAACTTTTTCCACAGACTGCCGAACACGGAAAAATTTAAGCATGCAGGGGCCATTTTGATATTTTTCATTTTCAAACCATAACAACATATACAGATTTTTTGTTTTAATCCTTAGGGTTCCTGGGGAGCATAGAGGGTCTCAGTCACTAAAATGTTAAAAATAAGTCAAATTATTATTTTTTTAATTTTATTTAAGGCTTACAGTAAATCTCTATATCAACTTGAAGTTGATATAAAGTAAAACAAATAAGGTTTTGTGCCTTTTCAGTCAAAGACAACTTTGTTTTTTATAGTAAAACTGAAATATGCAGTATTTAGATAGATAGTACTTTATTGATTCCTTCAGGAGAGTTCCTTTATTTAACAATTTAAGCCCTCAAAGATCAATAATGCAGGACACCTTTGATTTTAATTATTTAATATTTTTGAGTAATCACAGTGAAAAGTTAAATAAAATCCTACTAAATATATTTGAGATCCGAAAGGTTCCCCACTCATAAAGTGATGCATTTGTATTAGATTTTTTTTTTACTTTTAACACTTAAATTTCAAGATAAACTTCCAATATATATTTCGATTTTAAGTTTGAACTATTATTTTGTTTATTCTATGCTCTTTTGTCCAAATTTTGATGTTTTTATATAGCAACCACACAACATATGCAATATTTTTCGACATAAAACATTTTAAAGTGATAACTTTTAAGTAATAAATCATTATAACATAGATTTTTTTGTCCTTTTTTTGAGCAATGGAAAAAAAACAAAATAAAGACACAAGAAAAAAAAAACTGCCTGCATGGCAGCTTTGTGTCAACATTAACACGTTTTCTCATTATATTTCACTTCATTCCTCTTTTTTTAAATGTTTTAATTTTTGCAATACTATCAATTTTGCAATTTTTGCAGAATGTGTGGCGGGTTAGCTGCGGGTCGCAAATGGCTTCCGGGCCGCATTTTGGACACCCCTGCATTAGATAATGTCCAAATAGAGATGGTTTGGCACACTTATAATTAAAAAAACAAAAATAATGTTGTTTTTCATCAGATATGTAGTAGTATTGTATATGTGGATGGGGGCCCTGCTTTGGTAATAATGTGTACCCCTTTCAGAGATCACATTTAGTTCCACTTCAAACATTCACATGATGGACAATAAGATGAGATGGTATAACGTGAACAGTTGTGGAACCTTTTTACTCGGGGGGTGACGGGATCTCGTTGGAAGCGCGATGTATGAGCAGACGCCGTTTGGGTATAACAAAATGGTGTCTGCCAATGTAGTTTACAATGTCACTACATCAGTAGTTGTCAAACTTTTTTAACCAAGTACCACCTCAGAAAATACTTGGATTTCCAAGTACCACCATCATGAACAGCAATAAAATACAGTAGCATAGTAGGCCTTAATTATTTATAAAAAACAAGGAAGTCACATTATTTAACAAGTATATTTAATAATTTTAAATACTGTTGCATTACACACAGTTTGAACATTAACACTGTGTTTGCATGTAGGAATTGATTGATTGATTGATTGATTGATTGATTGATACTTTTATTAGTAGATTGCACAGTTCGGTACATATTCCGTACAATTGAACACCCGAATAAGTTTTTCAACTTGTTTAAGTCGGGGTCCACGTTAATCAATTCATGTTAAAAAATGAATTGATTGGAAAATAAAGACTGTACTTAAATATTACATAGTGCACACCAGATATTCAGGAGCGCACCATAGTTTCTAGGATGCAGCTTCCTCAGTTGACCTCTGACCTGGTCCACAGAGATGACTAATGTCTGGTGGAGGAGGAGGAGGAGTAGGGGTTTGCAACCATGGCTGGGGGGGAGAAGAAGAGGGGGTGGCTGTGATGAGGGTTGGGGAGGACATCCCCCACTTCAACCGGTTCTGGTTGAACCGGTTGAAGAAGTTCTTAATCTCATTGGCCCTCTCTATTGTCCCCCCCCCTACTGCTCTGGTCTTTGTCTTGTGGCCTGTGATGGTTTTCACACCTTCCCAGACCTCCATCATGTTGTTTTGCTCCAGCTTCTTCTTGTAGCTGTCCTTAGTCTTCCTCACGTGTCCTTTGACCTCCCGCTGTGCTGCTCTCATTGCCTCCCTGTCTCCACTCCTGAAGGCAGCTTTCTTCTTGTTGAGGACAGCTTGAACCTCCTGTGTTACCCAGGGTTTGTCATTAGGGTAGCACTGAACGGTCCTAGCAGGGCAGGTCAGAAGTTGAGGTAATCCGTAAGACAGTGAGTCTGACCATCAATGTCCTCACCATGTGGAAACTGTGTACCATTTGTCTGTCACAAATTGACATCACACTAAGACGTTCAGTGACAGTTTTCCAATGTTTATCAGTGATGTTTCTTCAGTTATTTTGAATTTTTGTATAGTATCAATCAATCAATCAATATTTATTCATCTAGCCCTAAATCACAAATGTCTCAAAGGGCTAAAAAGGCAGTAAAAACCTTTTAAACAAAGTGTTTGCTCGTGACATTTTCTGAAATTTGTAAGTATATTCTTGCTATCGTTTTCAGAATGTATAATATTGTGTTTCAGAGAAATGCTTTGACATTTTTGCCGATGACATCTATTAAACAAGACAGGGAGCAAAGTAATCAAACACAGACAGGATTCAATTTAGCTCATGAGGAGAAACGTCTGGGCTGCAACTTCGTACAGTTTCCCACCACGCTCTGACGAGGGAGTTCCACGCGTCCTCGTCTATTTGGGCCTTTTCTGATTACATAGCTGCTTCTAAAGGGAGGGGGGTCGTAAACGGCTGTCGCACTCGGTCATAAACAGTTAAAAGAAAAGGTGCCTTGAGCCGCGTCAGGTTTGCTCCCTCTACGCTTTGTAGATCTCGGGTCAAGAAAAGGTCTTCCTGTGGCTGTCAACAGATCAAAGAAACCGACACCTCCATGTTGCATCCCATTGCAGACAGTGGAGTTTTACAAGCCTTTTGTTTGATAAGATGAAAGACAGTTTTGGTCTTCTCGCAGGGGACCTGAACTCAATGGAACACAAAGTTGTTTTATAACTTATATGCAATTATTCTGACAATTTTGTTATTATTGTTAATATTATCTGGAATCAATTATTGGTCGCAGTAAAGTGGCAAATTGGGTAGTTTTTAGCTCTAAAAGAGTATTTCAACAAGTAAACAGTACAGTAGGTACTAGCTTTATATGTATGTAATACCCATCAGGGTATTCCATTAGAATATGCAGAGAAGAGATGTGCAAATATCAAAATATTACTTGAAATCAATTTTTGGCAGCAGTAAAGTGGTTGTTTTGGTATATTTTAGCTTTGTAAAGGGTATTTCTACAAGTATACAGTAGGTAATTGATTTATATATATGTCATGCCCATAAGAGTATTTAATAAAATATGCAGAGATGAGATGTGTCAGTATCAAAATATTACTTAAAATACATTTTTGGCAGCAGTAATGTGGCCATTTGGGTAGATATTTGCTCTAAAATTGTATTTCAACAAGTAAACAGTACAGTAGGTACTTGATTTTGATATATGTAATCCTCATAAGGGTATTTTAGTAAACTATGCAGAGATGAGATTTGTCAGTATCAAAATATTACTTGAAATCAATTTTTGGCAGCAGCAGAGTGGTTGTTTTGGTATATTTTAGCTTTGTAAAGGGTATTTCTACAAGTATACAGTACAGTAGGTACTTGATTTATATATATGTCATGCCCATAAGAGTATTTAATAAAATATGCAGAGATGAGATGTGTCAGTATCAAAATATTACTTAAAATACATTTTTGGCAGCAGTAATGTGGCCATTTGGGTAGATATTTGCTCTAAAAAGGGTATTTCAACAAGTAAACAGTACAGTAGGTACGTGATATTGATATATGTAATGCTCATAAGGGTATTCTAGTAAAATGCGTGTGTGTAAATATGCGATGTGTATATATCAAAATATTACATCAAATCCCTTTTTGATTGAAGATTCAAGATAGTTTATTGTCATATGCACAGTTAAACAGACAGTTTGCCGTACAATGAAAATCTTACTTTGCTAGTCCACCCTTCAACAAGTCACACGGTACTTAGCTAAAAATAAAAATAAAAATGTATATACAAGGCACAGTAAGTAACATAACATTATTGCACATTCTGATTGACAGTCAACAGTATAAATATGGAGGTGACCTTGGGTCACAGCAGCAGTTAAAGTGTCTTTAGTGATCAAAGGTGAAACGTGTCTACAGTGATGGTTCACAGTTAGGGGGTGGTCATTGTAGCTGTCTTTTGTTCAAAAAGACAAAAGTAAAGGGTTGGGGGGGAGCTGGCATTCAAAAGTTAGCATTCACAAGCCTGATGGCCTGTGGGTAAAAACTGTTTGTCTGTCTGGTAGTCCTGGATTTCAGGCTCCTGTATGGTCTGCCTGATGGTAGGAGGCTGAAGAGACTGTGTACTGTCCTTGATGATGATGTGTGCTCTCCTGGTGGCCCTGGTAGACTACATGTCCTGTAGTGAGGGGAAGGCTGCTCCTGATATGTACTGAGCAGTTTTAATCACTCGCTGGAGTGCCTTCCTGGCCTTAGCAGTGCAGTTTCCATACCAGACCGTGATCGAGCTGGTAAGGACACTCTCAACCGTACTTCTATAGAAGTTGCCGAGAATTTTGGGTGGCATGCCAAATTTTCTCAGCCTTCTTAGGAAGTACAGTCGCTGCTGGGCTTTCTTTATTGTTTGTTGGGTGTTGTGTCCCCAGGTGAGGTCCTCGCTGATGTGGGTCCCGAGGAATTTACAGGTTTTCACCCTGTCCACCTTTGTCCCCCCTATGTACAGAGGTGTGTACTGTGCACTGCTTCTCCTTGGGTCAATAATCATCTCCTTGGTCTTGTCTGTGTTCAAGGAGAGATTATTATCCTGACACCAGGCCACCAGTTCCGCTACCTCCCTTCTGTACACTGCCTCAGATCCCCCGGTGATCAGTCCGACGACCGTAGTATCCTCTGCTAACTTGATGATAGTGGTGTTGTTCTGGGAGCCCACACAGTCGTGTGTGAAGAGGGTGTACAATAGGGGGCTCAGCACGCAGCCTTGGGGGGTCCCAATGCTTAGAACCTTTGTGCCTGATGTCTGGTTGCCGATTTTGACTGACTGGGGCCGGTTTGTGAGAAAGTTCAGGACCCAGTCACAGAGAGTTGGTGTCAGACCAACAGTGAGGAGTTTAGCACTGAGTTTTTGTGGGATGACCGTGTTAAAAGTAGAGCTGTAGTCGATGAATAATAGCCTGGCATAGGTGTCCTTGCCCTCTACGTGGGTGAGGGTGGTGTGGATGACGGGGTTGACTGCATCCTCAGTGGACCGGTTCTGCCGGTAGGCAAACTGTAGAGCAGGGGTCACCAACTCGGTGACCGCGGGCACCGGTCGCCTGTAAGGACCAGATAAGTTGCCCGCTGGCCTTTTCGAAAAATAGCTCAAATGGCAGCACTGACCAGTGAGCCGCCTCTATTTTCAAAATGTTATTTATTTACTAGCAAGCTGGTCTCGCTTTGCTTGACCTTTTAATTCTAAGAGAGACAAAACTCAAATAGAATTTAAAAAATCCAAGAAAATATTTTAAAGACTTGGTCTTCACTTGTTTAAATACATTCCTTTTTTTTTTTTTCTTTTTCGCTTCTTATAACTTTCAGAAAGACAATTTTAGAGAAAATATACAACCTTAAAATTGATTTTAGGATTTTTAAACACATACACCTTTTTACCTTTTAAATTCCTTCCTCTTCTTTCCTGACAATTTAAATAAATGTTCAAGTATTTTTTTTTAAATTGTAAATCATTTTTATTGTCTGTATTGTATTGTGTTGTAAATATTCATGTTCGAAATAAACTAAAGAAAGAAAGAAAGAAAATAGGAATAATAAATACATTTTAATTTAATTCTTCATTTTAGCTTCTGTTTTTTCGACGAAGAATATTTGTGAAATATCTCTTCAAACTTATTATGATTAAAATTAAAAAAAATGATTCTCGCAAATCTAGAAAAACTGTAGAATCAAGTTTAAATCTTATTTTAAATTATTTTGAATTTCTTTTAAAATGTTTGTTCTGGAAAATCCAGAAGAAATAATGATTTGTCTTTGTTAGAAATATAGCTTGGTCCAATTTGGTATATATTCTAACAAAGTGCAGATTGAATTTTAACCTATTCAAAACATGTCATCAAAACTCTAAAATTAATATTAATCAGGAACAATGAACAATGATGTTACATAAATTATTTTTTCAATTTTTTCAAAAAGATTCAAATTAGCTTGTTTTTCTCTTCATTTCTTTCAGTTTGAATTTTTAATTTTAAAGAGTCGAAATTGAAGATAAACTATGTTTCAAAATGTAATTTTCATTTTTTTCGTGTTTTCTCCTCTTTTAAACCGTTCAATTAAGTGTTTTTTTCATCATTTATTCTCTACAAAAAAACCTTCCGTAAAAGGAAAAAAAATGTACGACGGAATGACAGACAGAAATACCCATTTTTTTATATATTAGTAGATTTATTTATTAAAGGTAAAATGAGCAAATTGGCTATTTCTGGCTATTTGTTTAAGTGTGTATCAAACTGGTAGCCCTTCGCATTGATCAATACTCAAGAAGTAGCTCTTGGTTTCAAAAAGGTTGGTGACCCCTGCTGTAGAGGGTCCAGTGTGTCTGGGATGGTCTTCTTGATGTGTGACATGACTATCCTCTGGAAGCACTTCATCACTATTGGGGTGAGTGCAACAGACAGGTCACAGTGTTTTTCTTTGGCAGGGGCACGATGGTGGTGGTCTTGAAGCAGGTGGGCACAACAGCTTGTTTTAGTGACAAGTTGTATATGTCAGCAAGTACGTCAGCCAGCTCTGATGAACACACCCTGAGGGCCTGGCCAGAGGTGTTATCTGGGCCGACTATCTTCCGTGGGTTTGTTTTTCTTCAGAACTGTACGTACCTCTGCTGTTGTCACAGTGAGCGGTGGGTCCTGCGTGGGCTCCGTGGTCAGAACCCCTCTCTGTTAGTTGGTGTTGAGGACCTCGAAGCGGGCGTAGAACTCATTCAGCTCATCTGGCAGTGATTGTTGGCTGTTTGTGACCCCCCTGCTCCCCTGCTTGTAGTCTGTGATGTGTTGCAGGCCTTGCCACATGCGCCGGGAATCTGTGTTGAAGTAGAATCCCTCCAGCTTTTGTCTGCATTGTCCCTTGGCCTCGCTGATGAATTTACACATGTCATGTCTGGCCTTCTTGTAGTCCTCAGCGTTGCCTGAGAGAAATGCAGTGGAGCGGGCATGTAGCTTGGACCGAACATTAATCCAGGGTTTTTGGTTTGGGTATATCTTGTATTGTTTTCTGGGAACAATGTTTTCCACACACATACTAATGTAGCCAGTTACACCGGAAGCATGTTCCTCCATGTTCACAGTACCGTCATCCCTCTGAGCAGCAGTTTTAAACATGTCCCAGTCTGTACTCCCAAAGCAGTCCTGAAGCACTAGTTCAGTGTCTTCATTACAAACTTGAACAGTTTTACTCACTGGGGGGGCTTGCTTGGGACGCTGGATGTAGAAAAGCTGAGATATGATCAGATAGTCCAAAGTGTGGTCTGGGTACAGCCTTGTAGGCTCCCCTCACGTTGCAGTACACCTGGTCCTGGGTGTTTATCTCCCTCGTAGTAAAGTTCACATATTGATGGTATTTTGGGAGGACACTCTTTAGGTGGTTAAAATCCCCAGCTACCGTGAACGCAGCATCAGGGTGTGGGGTCTCTTGTTTACTGATGACGTCATGCAGCAGCTTTAGCGCTGTAGTGGAGTCCGCCCGTGGCGGGATGTAAACAGACAGTATAAACACTGCACTGAACTCCCTTGGCAGGTAAAAAGGTCTGCATTTCACCATCAACAACTCAATGTTGTCCGAGCAGTGTCTTTCAACCACCTGTACGTCCGAGCACCAGCTGTTACTCACGTAAACACAGACGTCGCCTCTCGCCTTTCCTGAAGCCTTTGTCCGGCCTTCACGGTAAACTGAGTGCGTTGTTAGCTGGATAGCAGAGTCTGGGATGCTGTCCGAAAGCCAGGTTTCCGCGTAAATAAGAGCACAGCATTCTCTCAGTTCACTTTGGGATGTAGTCCTGGTTCTCAGCTCATCCAGCTTGTTGTCCAGTGAGCGCACGTTAGCTAGCAGCAGGCTAGGTAGTGGTGGTTGTGTAGCTCTAGCCTTTAGCCTAGCATGTAGCCCCGCTGTCTTGTTGTTGTTGTTTTGTGGTTAGCTGGCTCTCGTCGTAGCAGAAAGTTGAAGTCCGTCAGACTATAAGTGAGCTTGTGGTGAGCTTTTCCGATGTCCAGAAGTGCATCTCTGTTATATCTCACTGTTGCATGCAAAAACTTTGCATTTAGGATGCAAATTAGTACTACAAACCCCGTTTCCATATGAGTTGGGAAATTGTGTTAGATGTAAATATAAACGGAATACAATGATTTGCAAATCATTTTCAAGCCATATTCAGTTGAATATGCTACAAAGACAACATATTTGATGTTCACACTGATAAACTTTTTTTTTTTTTGCAAATAATCATTACCTTTAGAATTTGATGCCAGCAACACATGACAAAGAAGTTGGGAAAGGTGGCAATGAATACGGATTAAGTAGAGGAATGCTCATCAAATACTTATTTGGAACATCCCACAGGTGTGCAGGCTAATTGGGAACAGGTGGGTGCCATGATTGGGTATAAAAGCAGTTTCCGTGAAATGTTAAGTAATTCACAAACAAGGATTGATAGAGTGTCATCATTTTGTAAGCTAATTGTCGAACAGTTTTAGAACAACATTTCTCAACAAGCTATTGCAGGGGTGCCCATTACGTCGATCGCGAGCTACCAGTCAACCGCGGGGGGTGTGTCAGTCGATCTCGAGCCAGGCTTTTAAAAGAAATAGACCTAAAATTTAGTGATCATCAATCTTCACCAAGACGTCACTTAAATGACATTCACGGTACCGGAGGGTCTTGTGAGATGACGCTGGCTGCTGCAAGATCATTATTATTAAAATATGACCGAGAGGAAGGCGAGAAACACTTTTTATTTTATGCGCTAACTAAATACAGAGTCTCGGAAAACTGGCGTGCACAAGCGATCCCTCAGAAAGCTGGCGTGCACATCACTTGTGCACGCCAGCTTTCCGAGACTTTTATTTTGTTAGCGCAGGCAGCATGAAGCAGGGCTTTTATTGTGAAGATAGGAAATGTGCAGTCGGCCTTTAGAGTTTTGACGGAAGGGACGGCGCGAAAGTCTGTTGAAATAAAAAGTGTTTCTCGCCTTCCTCTCTGTCATTTTTTCATAATAATGAACTGGCAGCAGCCAGCGTCATCTCACAAGACCCTCGGGTGCCGTGAATGTCAATCAAGAAAGCTACGGAATTTGCCGCCAATGTTTTTCTTGTAAAGTGTATAGAAGCTGGATGAATTAGATGCCAAAAACCAACTACTTTCATATGGTATTGTACAGAAAGGACAACTTTTTTTCTCCTCCATTTGAAAATGTTGGCGTTATCATCATTACTGTCTGATTCCAATCAATGCAAGTCATCAGAATCAGGTAATACACCAACTTATATTCTTGTCTTCGTGAAAGAAAGACATCTATATGTGTTAAACATGCTTGTATGATCATTAAACACATTTAACTTGTTTACAAAAATGTCTCTTTCATAAATAAATAAATATAAATGATATATATAAATGAGGTAGATCCCCTCGAGTTGGTCAATTGAAAAGTAGCTCGCCTGCAGAAAAAGTGTGGGCACCCCTGAGCTATTGCAAGGAATTTAGGGTTTTACCATCTACGTCCGTAAAATCATCAAACGGTTCAGAGAATCTGGGGAAATCACTGCACATAAGCGATGATATTACGGACCTTTGATCCCTTAGGCCAGGGGTCGGGAACCTTTTTAGCTGAGAGAGCCATACAAGCCAAATATTTTAAAAAAGTATTTCCGTGAGAGCCATATAATATTTTTTTTAAGACTGAATACAACTATTATTCTATCTTATTTCAATTATTGTGCAGAAATATTGGGAAATACATATCATATCAACATAATGCCTTTATTTCACAGAAAAGAGCAATTTGTATAATTTTTAAAGTACGATATAGCGACCACACAAAACCACTTCATTAGGTCACAATTACTAAAACTAAAAGACATTGTAGAATTGAATAGTCTATTAATGCTGTTCAAAGCGAGAAATACAATTCTTCCAAAGGACGTACAAAAGTTGTGTGTTCACATCTGGAGATGAGAACCACAGAAGGCCGTATGACTTTAAACATCCAAGAGTGCCAACAAATTTGAAACAAATGTGCTTGTCTGTTGTTGCTGTGAAAGCATGATATTCTCTAAACAAAGACTTAAAAAGCTGTGAGAATACCTTTGTTTTTAAAAAGTTATAAAAAGAGAAAACTGGAATTATATCAAACTGAATTTTGATCTGATTGGACGTGTCATTGTGAAAATACTTAAAGGACAATTGAAAAGTATGTTGAAGTTCGGGTGTTGTTGGAGGGAACAGTTATAAAGTCATCGAAAATAATTGGTGTTAAAAAGGGGGCAGATAAATATAAGACTATTATTCTTCCATCTGCTCCTTTCTGATCATGGAAATGTATAAGAAACAAAAAAAACAATGAAAGTGTCAATTGTACGTGGCTTGTATATATGCATTTTAATGAAAGGAATAACAATAAATGATGATGATGCATTCATTTTTAAGTAAGTCCAACATTTTTTGAGTATAATAAGTCTCTTATTATTTTTAATAACATTGTTATTCTGAAGCTAACCAACAATAAATAAAATACTTCTTACCATTAATGCGACTTCTTGAACAGGTGCGGTAGAAACCGGATGGATGGATTAAAATGCATGAAAATATTTTATATTTTGAACGTTATTTTTGACACTATGATTACCGGCAGAATTATTCATTACTTACCGTGTTTAGCAATGTCAGCTAAGATTTATCTGAGAGCCAGGTGCAGTCATCAAAAGAGCCACATCTGGCTCTAGAGCCATAGGTTCCCTACCCCTGCCTTAGGCGGTACTGCATCAAAAACTGACATCAGTGCGTAAAGGATATCACCACAGGGGCTCAGGAACACTTCATAAAACCACAGTCAGTAACTACAGTTGGTCGCTACATTTGTAAGTGCAAGTTAAAACTCTACTATGCAAAGCCAAACCCATTTACCAACAACACCCTGAAACACCGCCGGCTTGGCTGGGCCCGAGCTCATCTAAGATGGACTGATGCAACGTGGAAAAGTGTTCTGTGGTCTGACGAGTCCTCATTTCAAATTATATTTGGAAACTGTGGATGCGGTGTACTCAGGAACAAAAAGGAAAATAACCGTCCGGATTGTTATAGGCGCAAAGTTGAAAAACCAGCATGTGTGATGGTATGGGGGTGTATTAGTGCCCAAGGCATGGGTAACTTACACATGTGTGATGGTATGGGGGTGTATTAGTGCCCAAGGCATGGGTAACTTACACATCTGTGATGGTGTGGGGGTGTATTAGTGCCCAAGACATGGGTAACTTACACATGTGTGATGGTATGGGGGTGTATTAGTGCCCAAGGCATGGGTAACTTACACATCTGTGAAGGCACCATTAATGCTGAATGGTCCATACAGGTTTTGGAGCAACATATGTTGTCATCAAAGCAACGTTATCATGGACGCCCCTGCGTATTTCAGCAAAACAATGCCAAGCCACGTGTTACAACAGCGTGGCTTCGTAGTAAAAGAGTGCAGGTACCAGACTGGCCTGCCTGCAGTCCAGACATGTCTCCCATGGAAAATGTGTGGCGCATTATGAAGTGTAAAATACGACAACAAGACACCGGACTGGGCTTCACGGTGGCAGAAGGGTTAGTGCGTCTGCCTCACAATACGAAGGTCCTGTAGTCTTGGGTTCAATCCCAGGCTCGGGATCTTTCTGTGTGGAGTTTGCATGTTCTCCCCGTGAATGCGTGGGTTCCCTCCGGGTACTCCGGCTTCCTCCTACTTCCAAAGACATGCACCTGGGGATAGGTTGATTGGCAACACTAAATGGTCCCTAGTGTGTGAATGTGAGTGTGAATGTTGTCTGTCTATCTGTGTTGGCCCTGCGATGAGGTGGAGACTTGTCCGGGGTGTACCCCGCCTTCTGCCCGATTGTGGCTGAGATGGGCGCCAGCGACCCCAAAAGGGAATAAGCGGTGGAAAATGGATGGATGGAAGACACCGGACTATTGAAGGACTGAAGCTCTACATAAAACTAGAATGGGAAAGAATTCCACTTTCAAAGCTTCAACAATTAGTTTCCTCAGTTCCCAAACGTTTATTGAGTGTTGTTAAAAGAAAAGGTGATGTAACACAGTGGTGAACATGCCCTTTCCCAACTACTTTGGCACGTGTTGCAGCCATGAAATTCTAAGTTAATTATTATTTGCAACAAAAAAAAAAAGTTTATGAGTTTGAACATCTAATGTTTTGTCTTTTTTTAGTGCATTCAACTGAATATGGCTTGAAAAGGATTTGCAAATCATTGTATTCCGTTTATATTTACATCCAACACAATTTCCCAACTCATATGGAAACGGGGTTTGGATAATAAATAAAAAACGTAAATGTTGTCAGGACGACGACGCAAAGACGTCAGTCACGGGGGGCGCCATCTTGAAAAAAAGTCATTGTTGATATAATATGCCTTATTTTTTTGATGAGTTCAGTGATTATTGACTAGATTATTACTTTGGGAAGGTGAGAGAAGAAGTGTTGTGGTCTTGTGAGAATTGTCTGCATTCACACAATTCCTTGGAACAATTGCCTCATCTACTCATTATTATTATTATTAAATGTATCCTACCATATTGCTGAAAGTTTTAACTTCCCCTCGGGGATTAATAAAGTACCGTATTTCCTTGAATTGCCGCCGGGGCGCTAATTAATTTAAAACCTCTTCTCACTCTGGCACTTACCAAAGGCATGCGGTGTATTTAGGCCTGCGCTTAAAAATTTGAGTGTGATGTAAGGATACATCATGAAAAGCACATTTAATAGAAAAAAGTTATTATGGTCTTACCTTTACTTATAAATGATGTCTATGCGCAGCTCCTTCTGATCAAAAGCATCGATAACTTGTTTATAGAAGTCCTCCTTATCTTTCTTCAGTTTTAAAAGTCTCTCTGTCTCAATGGAGATCTTCCATTATTACCTCCTGCTTCGGTTGAAAGTCCAGTTTAGAAAACTGTTTTATTTTAGATATGTAATCCTCCATGTTAAAAGTGCAAGCGAGAGGAAAAAATAAACACACGCTGCTCACTCTTGCTGCTTGTTGTCACTTCTTCTTCAGCCGAGTAGTCGCAAGAAGGATCACTAGCGCCCTCTACCACCAGGAGGCGGGAGTCATTTAATGACTCATATTTGACACACGCAGCTACGGTATATTAATAAAACATAGCTGCTTACTGTTCTTTTTAGCATATTCAATAACTTGGACCTTAAATCCTACTGAATAGCTCTTAATCTTCTTCCTTTTATGCGATTTCAAATTTTTGAAATCAACCTCCTCCATTTTGAAAATGATGACAGGTGAAGTGTCACTCGTGACGTGGCGAGTTTGACCCGGCGGGAATTGTAGGCATATGCTAATTATTTGGCGAAACGAGATTGACCCGGCATTAATCCTGAGCCGGCGGTAATGCTAAGCATGCGCTAATTAGTTTGCGAAACGTGTTTGACCCGGCAGTAATTCTAGGCAGGCGCATACTATATACCCGGCGGCAATTCAAGGAAATACGGTATGTCTGATTCTGATTTTGATTGAATGTGTGGACTGCATGAATGATGCCTTCTCAGTTCTCACTCTAACGCAATTTGAGTGTCTAGTAACGCACTAAATAATATAATCCATTATTACTATTATTAATAAGGTAAACAAGTTATCTTTTGAAGGTGCTGTCAGTAATCTGATTACTTCTTCCCAGTTTAACTGTGGTGACACTATCTAAATGAAAGCAAAACAGATGTCATCTTTCTTGGCCAACATGTTGACTGTGTTCATGCTTCTTTTATAACAGACATGTCTCTAAAGATGAATAGGAAAATGACTAATTATTGTCCACCAGCAGGGGGAGCTCATCACTAGTACTACTGCGTGGAGGCTGGCATGTGGTACATTATTTCCTGTGTGTGTATGACTTATTCAGAGGGAGAACAGCACACTTTCACGTATGGCGTCTACCATTAAGGATTGTAGGAATGACTTTTAGACTGTTTTTATATGAATAAGATGGATTGGATGTTGGCCTGGGAAGGTATTCCCCTGAAGGTCTTCTGGATGTGTCAGCTGGAAGTACCCTGACTGCTGTGAGGGGAAACTGATGAGATTGTGAGATCATATGTTGGTGCAGGACAATGTCTCATGTGATTGAGCAAAGCTGGACTTTTCTGAAGAATGTTTGTTTTCTCCTGTTCCGCAGAACTCAATAAAGGACATCTTCCTCATGAGCAGGAAGAAGAGCCACAGCCCCACCACATTAAAGAGGAAAAAGATGTACCGCATTCCCAACACATTAAAGAGGGAGTAGAGGACCCACAGCCCCCCCACAATAAAGCGAAACATGAGACGCCACAGACCCATAATGTTAAACTGACCCTTCACAATAAAAGGCAAGCGGAGGACCCACTGATCTTACACATCAAAAAGGAAGAGGAGGATCCACTTACCCCTCACTTTAAGGAGCAAGAGAACCCGCTGACACCTCACATTAAAAAGGAAGAGGTGGATCCACTGACCCCTCACTTTAAGGAGCAAGAGGAGGACCAAGAGCCGCCGCACATTAAAGAGGAAGAGGAGGACCAAGAGCCGCCGCACATTAGAGAGGAAGAGGAGGAAGAGGGCATCAGTCAGCCTAAATGGTTGGAGGAGTTCCCAGTGACTGGTGTCCCTGTGAAGAGTGAAGATGATGAGGTGAAAGGTGAAAGTGAGGAGAGGGGAGGGGGGGAGCCTCCAAGCAGCAGCTCAACACAACACATGACAACAGAAGCTGATGGAGACCACTGTGGAGGATCACAAGCAGACAAGCTCTTAGCTCCACTATCAGATAGTGAGGACACAACGTCACACTCTCCTGACACTGATGATGAAGACTCTAAAGATGATAAGACATGTCACACTGACAACACTCACTTCACTTGTTCTCACTGTCACAAAACCTTTAAATACCATTGTAGTCTGAAATCACACATGAGAATACACACTGGAGAAAAACCTTTTCCTTGCTCAGAATGTGGTAGAGATTTTAGACTAAAACAAATGCTGAAAGAACACATGAGAACACACACTGGAGAAAAACATACTGTAGTAAAAGTTTTGTACAAAGAATCACTTTGAAAGTACACATGAGAACACACACTGGTGAAAAACCGTTTTCCTGTTCAACCTGTGGTAAATGTTTTACACGAAGTCAGAGTTTGAAAAGACACATGACAACACACACTGGTGAAAAATCACATTCCTGTTCAATCTGCAAGAGAAGCTTTTGTGACCGATCAAGGCTTCTAGCCAGTCTCCATGGGGCCCTAAGCAACATTTGATTTTGGGGCCCTCTATTTCTGCCAATAATATTGATTGTTGATCATTCACACACCTACTATAAAGTCATTGCGGCTCTGGCAGTGTTTACATGATCCTATTGTCAGCCTGGCATGTCTTTACAAATGACATGTCATTTATAAAGATATGGGGGTGGCCCAGCTAAGAACATAAATAATACCAATGAATGAAGGAATGATGTCCAGAGTGCCATATATACTTCCTAATTTTAAAATGTAGAAAACATTCAGCTACAAGAGTGGCCTGGGGTTGAACAGTCCAAGTGATAAAGCTTTGTATTTACAGTAAAAGTGGCATCTTGTCTCATCAGTCTTGTACATATTAGTCTTTAATTACTAGTTTATAGTTTTAGTTAATTGTTCATATTTCATGTTTACTTTGTATAAAGAGAGTGCAGTCTACTGAAGTTAAATTCCATGTGTGTTAAACATAATAGGACAATAAAGGTGATTCTGATTCACTTCATTATTTTTGATAACAAACACCTGAAACAGCAATGTGCAAAAATAATTCGTAATGCAAGAAAAACAATAAATTGCAACAATAAAATCACTTAAATATATATAAAAAGGAACAAATTCAATTGTACAAAAACCAACATAAATACATTAAATATCAAGCAAATACTTAGATAATATTAATGAACAGAGTTACCAGAAACAAGGTAACATAATGCACCTGAAGGATACACTAGAAATAATACTGTACTGGGGCACAAATAATAATAATAATAATAATAATTCATATGAGCGTGCAAAGCGCGCAAGCAAAAACATTTTTAGGACTTATTTATCATAAAAAATACATAAATATTGCTTTAAACTATGAAATCATATCAGATGATGTTGTATGGATCTTTGATGAACCACCTGAAATTAACTCATGCATTTGACCTACTTGTGCACTTTTTTACTCCAGACTTCTAAACTGCTACTGGTAAAAGCAAAGGAGAAGAGCAATGAATCTTTTTGAAATATTTGTATTACAGTAACTGTTATACAGTTGACCAGTGGTTCCCAACTGCTGGGTCCTGACATAAAAGTGGATTGTGTGTCATTTTCAGTGAGTCGCAGTCACATGTGTGCATGAAAAAAAAAAAAGTTAAGGGAGAAAAAAATCAAATTGTGGCAACAAAACCAGATATTTTTAGCCATTTTTCTAGTGACTATTAGTGAGTATTTTAGCAAAAGGCAAACCGACTAACACGTTGGAGGAGGACTCAGGACAGACATGGAAATATATATTTTTTAAATCTAAATGGGGCAACAAAACCCGATATTTTCAGCCATCTTTCTGGTAAAAAATACAGAAATGTTACTATTTTTTCTGGAAACAAAAGCAGATGCTTTAGCTGTAGCCATTTTTCTGGTGACAAAACAAGATTATTTTAGTCAAAGTCACACCGATTAACAAGACAAGTCTATTGTGCTATTTTTCTGTGATATAAACTTGAATGATTTAAAAATTTGGCTTACGACTTAATGATATGGAAAAATGTTTTTCTTCCTGAAGATAAAGCATTTGAGAAGCACTCAACTCACACATGCTGACTCCAAATCATCATTGATGCAGAAGCAGCAGACAATAACCAACATTATGTTTCATGTTGATTGGAAATTCCCCCGACAGCTCGTACAGCAAATGAATATGTTTGTCTTGATACAAGGAATAACCTTAGCTAACTTAGCATCAACTTAAGACAATGATGTTGCCTAGCTAGCTAGGACTTCACTTACATCTCTCATTCCTCGCTGCTTCTTCCCTGCTGCGGGCAAATAACTTTCTTAAATCCATCTAGGAATTACAGTTTGAGTCAAATCAAAATCAAAATAATATAATTAACAAATTGTTGTTGGCTAACGTCACCTACCTTACACAGTGATTCTCATCCTCTCTCTCTCTGTCTCTCTCTCCCTCTCTCAACTGAAGTCTCCACACGTGAATAAATTACCATATTAATTAGCCATGTGCTCATTGTTACATGAAGTGAATACAGTAGCAATCAATTACCATACGAAGTAGTATGTGCGCTGTGGTCTATGTTATGTAGAATTAAAACTCTGAAGCGTTTTTTTTATTGGTGAAATTTTTACTGGGGCACTGCAGATCAATACTGGGGCACGTGCCCCAGTGAAATCTGTCTGGTGATGCGGCTGGAAGTATATGTCCTTTTTTGTGACATTGTTTTGCCTCTATCTGCACTTTTGATGCCCAGTGCGCACTGGCATTGCACGGCAGGCGGCAAACGTCACAGGTGCAGCAGGTAGAGAGCTTTGACATTTAAAGAGAGGCAGGAAGACTCGCTCGGCTTAGATCAGCAGCCGCACTCAGTTGACCTAAAATTGTGTTTTTGTACAATAATATATCTTTGATCATTTAGAAATCATCAGTCAGACTCGTACATGTGTAGCGATGAAGTACTCCTTTGTCTTGTGTTTTTCCCCAAAAGACGACACCCAGTCACGTTTCCGACTCAAACATGGTTTATTCTGGTGAAAACAATCATAGTGAGTCTCCAATCAGCCACTTTACATTTATAAACCGTCACGTGGAAGACAACAGACTGACTAACACATTAACACACGACAAAAAAATACACAATACCTGGTGAAAACAATCACAGTGAGTTTCAAATCAGCCTCTTTACATTCATTGACCTGTACAGAAATACAACAAAACAAAACTTAACATAAATATGTCTCTTTTAGGCCTACAGCTAGCCTGCTAATAAGTTAGCTGAAAGCTAATTCAGAGAGCGCCAGAAAGTACAACTTAGCGTCACGTGGAAGACAAAAGACTGATGACACACTCGTGTCTCAGCCTGGAAGTCTGCTATGACATGTGACGTTCAATGACCATAAAAAATGTAGGAAATGAGAGTACCGAATTTAGAATAATAACAATTGCGAAATAAAGAGTCACATTACATAATGTGTAAATGTAATAAATTATATAAAATGACATTAAAATAAGAACAGTAGTAAGACAGTAAGCAATTGAGATCATAAATGACCTCCGTTACACATGCAAAAAATAAAAAATAAAACATTTTTGTTAATTGCTTTTGGGGGCCCCCTGGTGGCCGCGGGGCCCTAAGCAAGCGCTTAGTTCGCTTATGCCTCGGGCCGGCTCTGGGCCATTATAGCATGTTTTTTACAGTTGTACACAATCTCCGAACATTAACTGCCAAGGCATGGACCAGAAAAGCCAACGTCGTGAGTACAAGCGAAAGTGGATGGCTGCCAAGAGAGCACAGAAACCACTGGCACTAAACCAGGTACCTGGTCCTGAAAGTGGAAATGATGATGACAGTTCACTTGACTTTGTCGCTGCAGAGAACATCCAACAAGAAGCAGCCATAGATGTTCCAGCAGAGCCTACTATTGATGACAGCTCCACTTATGCTGGTGGTAGTGGCGATGATTCTGATCAAAATGACAGTGAAGGTGATGCTGATCAAAGCAGTGATGGCGATGCCTAGGATATCATCCACCAACAGGTCACACTGTCATCTGATTCTGAGGATAACATGGAACCGGACAGTAGTTTAGCAGGTGGGCTTGGAGTGTGGGCAACTGAGTTTCAAGTCAAAAACAATGCGGTTGACAGCTTGCTCAAACTCTTGAGGCAGATGGGCCATCCTGACCTCCCATGTACAGCACGTACACTATTGAAAACAGACAAAATGGTATCAATCGAGAATGTATCTGGCATGGAATATTTTTATTATTATTATTGTTGTTATTATCATCATCATCTTCATTATTTTATATGTATTATTGTCATCATTTATTGTCATTGCTATTGCTATTGTTCATATTGTTATTATTATTGTTATCATTATCGTTATTATTATTGTTTAGTCATTGTTGATATTATCATTATTATTATTGTTACTTCTATGACATCACCCAACTAGTTAAACTATATGAATTAGTATCAATAAGAGGAATACATTGAATTGTGTGTGCGTGTGTGTGTGTGTGTGTGTGTGTGTGTGTGTGTGTGTGTGTGTGTGTGTGTGTGTGTGTGTGTGTGTGTGTGTGTACAAACAATCCTATATGCAATTTGAGTAATACTAATATTCTGCAAATGTAAAAACAAATAGGAATTCTGACTAAAGAATTGGTGCCGATGGAAACTAAGAAAAGGGATTTGGGTCCACTATATGGAGTACAGGGCAGGCAAGTGGGGGATCTTATGTTGGTGGATAACTCCTCTGGCAGGGGGCTCCCCTCCTCTCTTTTAATGCACAGCATAGGACACATAATAAGTACACTATCTGGAGTACAGGGCAGGCGAGTGGGGGATCTTATGTTGGTGGATAACTCCTCTGGCAGGGGGCTCCCCTTGTCTCTTTTAATGCACAGCATAGGACACATAATAAGTACACTATCTGGAGTACAGGGCAGGCAAGTGGGGGATCTTATGTTGGTGGATAACTCCTCTGGCAGGGGGCTCCCCTCGTCTCTTTTAATGCACAGCATAGGACACATAATAAGTACACTATCTGGAGTACAGGGCAGGCAAGTGGGGGATCTTATGTTGGTGGATAACTCCTCTGGCAGGGGGCTCCCCTCGTCTCTTTTAATGCACAGCATAGGACACATAATAAGTACACTATCTGGAGTACAGGGCAGGCAAGTGGGGGATCTTATGTTGGTGGATAACTCCTCTGGCAGGGGGCTCCCCTCGTCTCTTTTAATGCACAGCATAGGACACATAATAAGTACACTATCTGGAGTACAGGGCAGGCAAGTGGGGGATCTTATGTTGGTGGATAACTCCTCTGGCAGGGGGCTCCCCTCCTCTCTTTTAATGCACAGCATAGGACACATAATAAGTCCACTATCTGGAGTACAGGGCAGGCAAGTGGGGGATCTTATGTTGGTGGATAACTCCTCTGGCAGGGGGCTCCCCTCCTCTCTTTTAATGCACAGCATAGGACACATAATAAGTACACTATCTGGAGTACAGGGCAGGCGAGTGGGGGATCTTATGTTGGTGGATAACTCCTCTGGCAGGGGGCTCCCCTTGTCTCTTTTAATGCACAGCATAGGACACATAATAAGTACACTATCTGGAGTACAGGGCAGGCAAGTGGGGGATCTTATGTTGGTGGATAACTCCTCTGGCAGGGGGCTCCCCTCGTCTCTTTTAATGCACAGCATAGGACACATAATAAGTACACTATCTGGAGTACAGGGCAGGCAAGTGGGGGATCTTATGTTGGTGGATAACTCCTCTGGCAGGGGGCTCCCCTCCTCTCTTTTAATGCACAGCATAGGACACATAATAAGTACACTATCTGGAGTACAGGGCAGGCGAGTGGGGGATCTTATGTTGGTGGATAACTCCTCTGGCAGGGGGCTCCCCTCCTCTCTTTTAATGCACAGCATAGGACACATAATAAGTACACTATCTGGAGTACAGGGCAGGCAAGTGGGGGATCTTATGTTGGTGGATAACTCCTCTGGCAGGGGGCTCCCCTCGTCTCTTTTAATGCACAGCATAGGACACATAATAAGTACACTATCTGGAGTACAGGGCAGGCAAGTGGGGGATCTTATGTTGGTGGATAACTCCTCTGGCAGGGGGCTCCCCTCCTCTCTTTTAATGCACAGCATAAGACACATAATAAGTACACTATCTGGAGTACAGGGCAGGCAAGTGGGGGATCTTATGTTGGTGGATAACTCCTCTGGCAGGGGGCTCCCCTCCTCTCTTTTAATGCACAGCATAGGACACATAATAAGTACACTATCTGGAGTACAGGGCAGGCAAGTGGGGGATCTTATGTTGGTGGATAACTCCTCTGGCAGGGGGCTCCCCTCCTCTCTTTTAATGCACAGCATAGGACACATAATAAGTACACTATCTGGAGTACAGGGCAGGCGAGTGGGGGATCTTATGTTGGTGGATAACTCCTCTGGCAGGGGGCTCCCCTCCTCTCTTTTAATGCACAGCATAGGACACATAATAAGTACACTATCTGGAGTACAGGGCAGGCAAGTGGGGGATCTTATGTTGGTGGATAACTCCTCTGGCAGGGGGCTCCCCTCCTCTCTTTTAATGCACAGCATAGTACACATAATAAGTACACTATCTGGAGTACAGGGCAGGCAAGTGGGGGATCTTATGTTGGTGGATAACTCCTCTGGCAGGGGGCTCCCCTCCTCTCTTTTAATGCACAGCATAGGACACATAATAAGTACACTATCTGGAGTACAGGGCAGGCGAGTGGGGGATCTTATGTTGGTGGATAACTCCTCTGGCAGGGGGCTCCCCTCCTCTCTTTTAATGCACAGCATAGGACACATAATAAGTACACTATCTGGAGTACAGGGCAGGCGAGTGGGGGATCTTATGTTGGTGGATAACTCCTCTGGCAGGGAGCTCCCCTCGTCTCTTTTAATGCACAGCATAGGACACATAATAAGTACACTATCTGGAGTACAGGGCAGGCGAGTGGGGGATCTTATGTTGGTGGATAACTCCTCTGGCAGGGAGCTCCCCTCGTCTCTTTTAATGCACAGCATAGGACACATAATAAGTACACTATCTGGAGTACAGGGCAGGCAAGTGGGGGATCTTATGTTGGTGGATAACTCCTCTGGCAGGGGGCTCCCCTCCTCTCTTTTAATGCACAGCATAGTACACATAATAAGTACACTATCTGGAGTACAGGGCAGGCAAGTGGGGGATCTTATGTTGGTGGATAACTCCTCTGGCAGGGGGCTCCCCTCCTCTCTTTTAATGCACAGCATAGGACACATAATAAGTCCACTATCTGGAGAACAGGGCAGGCGAGTGGGGGATCTTATGTTGGTGGATAACTCCTCTGGCAGGGGGCTCCCCTCGTCTCTTTTAATGCACAGCATAGGACACATAATAAGTACACTATCTGGAGTACAGGGCAGGCAAGTGGGGGATCTTATGTTGGTGGATAACTCCTCTGGCAGGGGGCTCCCCTCCTCTCTTTTAATGCACAGCATAGGACACATAATAAGTCCACTATCTGGAGTACAGGGCAGGCAAGTGGGGGATCTTATGTTGGTGGATAACTGCTCTGGCAGGGGGCTCCCCTCGTCTCTTTTAATGCACAGCATAGGACACATAATAAGTACACTATCTGGAGTACAGGGCAGGCGAGTGGGGGATCTTATGTTGGTGGATAACTCCTCTGGCAGGGGGCTCCCCTCCTCTCTTTTAATGCACAGCATAAGACACATAATAAGTACACTATCTGGAGTACAGGGCAGGCAAGTGGGGGATCTTATGTTGGTGGATAACTCCTCTGGCAGGGGGCTCCCCTCCTCTCTTTTAATGCACAGCATAGGACACATAATAAGTACACTATCTGGAGTACAGGGCAGGCAAGTGGGGGATCTTATGTTGGTGGATAACTCCTCTGGCAGGGGGCTCCCCTCCTCTCTTTTAATGCACAGCATAGTACACATAATAAGTACACTATCTGGAGTACAGGGCAGGCAAGTGGGGGATCTTATGTTGGTGGATAACTCCTCTGGCAGGGGGCTCCCCTCCTCTCTTTTAATGCACAGCATAGGACACATAATAAGTACACTATCTGGAGTACAGGGCAGGCGAGTGGGGGATCTTATGTTGGTGGATAACTCCTCTGGCAGGGGGCTCCCCTCCTCTCTTTTAATGCACAGCATAGGACACATAATAAGTACACTATCTGGAGTACAGGGCAGGCGAGTGGGGGATCTTATGTTGGTGGATAACTCCTCTGGCAGGGAGCTCCCCTCGTCTCTTTTAATGCACAGCATAGGACACATAATAAGTACACTATCTGGAGTACAGGGCAGGCGAGTGGGGGATCTTATGTTGGTGGATAACTCCTCTGGCAGGGAGCTCCCCTCGTCTCTTTTAATGCACAGCATAGGACACATAATAAGTACACTATCTGGAGTACAGGGCAGGCAAGTGGGGGATCTTATGTTGGTGGATAACTCCTCTGGCAGGGGGCTCCCCTCCTCTCTTTTAATGCACAGCATAGTACACATAATAAGTACACTATCTGGAGTACAGGGCAGGCAAGTGGGGGATCTTATGTTGGTGGATAACTCCTCTGGCAGGGGGCTCCCCTCCTCTCTTTTAATGCACAGCATAGGACACATAATAAGTCCACTATCTGGAGAACAGGGCAGGCGAGTGGGGGATCTTATGTTGGTGGATAACTCCTCTGGCAGGGGGCTCCCCTCGTCTCTTTTAATGCACAGCATAGGACACATAATAAGTACACTATCTGGAGTACAGGGCAGGCAAGTGGGGGATCTTATGTTGGTGGATAACTCCTCTGGCAGGGGGCTCCCCTCCTCTCTTTTAATGCACAGCATAGGACACATAATAAGTCCACTATCTGGAGTACAGGGCAGGCAAGTGGGGGATCTTATGTTGGTGGATAACTGCTCTGGCAGGGGGCTCCCCTCGTCTCTTTTAATGCACAGCATAGGACACATAATAAGTACACTATCTGGAGTACAGGGCAGGCGAGTGGGGGATCTTATGTTGGTGGATAACTCCTCTGGCAGGGGGCTCCCCTCCTCTCTTTTAATGCACAGCATAAGACACATAATAAGTACACTATCTGGAGTACAGGGCAGGCAAGTGGGGGATCTTATGTTGGTGGATAACTCCTCTGGCAGGGGGCTCCTCTCCTCTCTTTTAATGCACAGCATAGGACACATAATAAGTACACTATCTGGAGTACAGGGCAGGCAAGTGGGGGATCTTATGTTGGTGGATAACTCCTCTGGCAGGGGGCTCCCCTCCTCTCTTTTAATGCACAGCATAGGACACATAATAAGTACACTATCTGGAGTACAGGGCAGGCGAGTGGGGGATCTTATGTTGGTGGATAACTCCTCTGGCAGGGGGCTCCCCTCCTCTCTTTTAATGCACAGCATAGGACACATAATAAGTACACTATCTGGAGTACAGGGCAGGCAAGTGGGGGATCTTATGTTGGTGGATAACTCCTCTGGCAGGGGGCTCCCCTCCTCTCTTTTAATGCACAGCATAGTACACATAATAAGTACACTATCTGGAGTACAGGGCAGGCAAGTGGGGGATCTTATGTTGGTGGATAACTCCTCTGGCAGGGGGCTCCCCTCCTCTCTTTTAATGCACAGCATAGGACACATAATAAGTACACTATCTGGAGTACAGGGCAGGCGAGTGGGGGATCTTATGTTGGTGGATAACTCCTCTGGCAGGGGGCTCCCCTCCTCTCTTTTAATGCACAGCATAGGACACATAATAAGTACACTATCTGGAGTACAGGGCAGGCGAGTGGGGGATCTTATGTTGGTGGATAACTCCTCTGGCAGGGAGCTCCCCTCGTCTCTTTTAATGCACAGCATAGGACACATAATAAGTACACTATCTGGAGTACAGGGCAGGCGAGTGGGGGATCTTATGTTGGTGGATAACTCCTCTGGCAGGGAGCTCCCCTCGTCTCTTTTAATGCACAGCATAGGACACATAATAAGTACACTATCTGGAGTACAGGGCAGGCAAGTGGGGGATCTTATGTTGGTGGATAACTCCTCTGGCAGGGGGCTCCCCTCCTCTCTTTTAATGCACAGCATAGTACACATAATAAGTACACTATCTGGAGTACAGGGCAGGCAAGTGGGGGATCTTATGTTGGTGGATAACTCCTCTGGCAGGGGGCTCCCCTCCTCTCTTTTAATGCACAGCATAGGACACATAATAAGTCCACTATCTGGAGAACAGGGCAGGCGAGTGGGGGATCTTATGTTGGTGGATAACTCCTCTGGCAGGGGGCTCCCCTCGTCTCTTTTAATGCACAGCATAGGACACATAATAAGTACACTATCTGGAGTACAGGGCAGGCAAGTGGGGGATCTTATGTTGGTGGATAACTCCTCTGGCAGGGGGCTCCCCTCCTCTCTTTTAATGCACAGCATAGGACACATAATAAGTCCACTATCTGGAGTACAGGGCAGGCAAGTGGGGGATCTTATGTTGGTGGATAACTCCTCTGGCAGGGAGCTCCCCTCGTCTCTTTTAATGCACAGCATAGGACACATAATAAGTACTCTATCTGGAGTACAGGGCAGGCAAGTGGGGGTTCTTATGTTGGTGGATAACTCCTCTGGCAGGGGGCTCCCCTCCTCTCTTTTAATGCACAGCATAGGACACATAATAAGTCCACTATCTGGAGTACAGGGCAGGCGAGTGGGGGATCTTATGTTGGTGGATAACTCCTCTGGCAGGGGGCTCCCCTCGTCTCTTTTAATGCACAGCATAGGACACATAATAAGTACACTATCTGGAGTACAGGGCAGGCAAGTGGGGGATCTTATGTTGGTGGATAACTCCTCTGGCAGGGGGCTCCCCTCCTCTCTTTTAATGCACAGCATAGGACACATAATAAGTCCACTATCTGGAGTACAGGGCAGGCAAGTGGGGGATCTTATGTTGGTGGATAACTGCTCTGGCAGGGGGCTCCCCTCGTCTCTTTTAATGCACAGCATAGGACACATAATAAGTACACTATCTGGAGTACAGGGCAGGCGAGTGGGGGATCTTATGTTGGTGGATAACTCCTCTGGCAGGGGGCTCCCCTCGTCTCTTTTAATGCACAGCATAGGACACATAATAAGTACACTATCTGGAGTACAGGGCAGGCAAGTGGGGGATCTTATGTTGATGGATAACTCCTCTGGCAGGGGGCTCCCTTCGTCTCTTTTAATGCACAGCATAGGACACATAATAAGTACACTATCTGGAGTACAGGGCAGGCGAGTGGGGGATCTTATGTTGGTGGATAACTCCTCTGGCAGGGGGCTCCCCTCGTCTCTTTTAATGCACAGCATAGGACACATAATAAGTACACTATCTGGAGTACAGGGCAGGCAAGTGGGGGATCTTATGTTGGTGGATAACTCCTCTGGCAGGGGGCTCCCCTCGTCTCTTTTAATGCACAGCATAGGACACATAATAAGTACACTATCTGGAGTACAGGGCAGGCAAGTGGGGGATCTTATGTTGGTGGATAACTCCTCTGGCAGGGGGCTCCCCTCGTCTCTTTTAATGCACAGCATAGGACACATAATAAGTACACTATCTGGAGTACAGGGCAGGCGAGTGGGGGATCTTATGTTGGTGGATAACTCCTCTGGCAGGGGGCTCCCCTCCTCTCTTTTAATGCACAGCATAGGACACATAATAAGTACACTATCTGGAGTACAGGGCAGGCAAGTGGGGGATCTTATGTTGGTGGATAACTCCTCTGGCAGGGGGCTCCCCTCGTCTCTTTTAATGCACAGCATAGGACACATAATAAGTACACTATCTGGAGTACAGGGCAGGCAAGTGGGGGATCTTATGTTGGTGGATAACTCCTCTGGCAGGGGGCTCCCCTCCTCTCTTTTAATGCACAGCATAAGACACATAATAAGTACACTATCTGGAGTACAGGGCAGGCGAGTGGGGGATCTTATGTTGGTGGATAACTCCTCTGGCAGGGGGCTCCCCTCCTCTCTTTTAATGCACAGCATAGGACACATAATAAGTACACTATCTGGAGTACAGGGCAGGCAAGTGGGGGATCTTATGTTGGTGGATAACTCCTCTGGCAGGGGGCTCCCCTCCTCTCTTTTAATGCACAGCATAGTACACATAATAAGTACACTATCTGGAGTACAGGGCAGGCAAGTGGGGGATCTTATGTTGGTGGATAACTCCTCTGGCAGGGGGCTCCCCTCCTCTCTTTTAATGCACAGCATAGGACACATAATAAGTACACTATCTGGAGTACAGGGCAGGCGAGTGGGGGATCTTATGTTGGTGGATAACTCCTCTGGCAGGGGGCTCCCCTCCTCTCTTTTAATGCACAGCATAGGACACATAATAAGTACACTATCTGGAGTACAGGGCAGGCGAGTGGGGGATCTTATGTTGGTGGATAACTCCTCTGGCAGGGAGCTCCCCTCGTCTCTTTTAATGCACAGCATAGGACACATAATAAGTACACTATCTGGAGTACAGGGCAGGCAAGTGGGGGATCTTATGTTGGTGGATAACTCCTCTGGCAGGGGGCTCCCCTCCTCTCTTTTAATGCACAGCATAGTACACATAATAAGTACACTATCTGGAGTACAGGGCAGGCAAGTGGGGGATCTTATGTTGGTGGATAACTCCTCTGGCAGGGGGCTCCCCTCCTCTCTTTTAATGCACAGCATAGGACACATAATAAGTCCACTATCTGGAGTACAGGGCAGGCAAGTGGGGGATCTTATGTTGGTGGATAACTCCTCTGGCAGGGAGCTCCCCTCGTCTCTTTTAATGCACAGCATAGGACACATAATAAGTCCACTATCTGGAGTACAGGGCAGGCGAGTGGGGGATCTTATGTTGGTGGATAACTCCTCTGGCAGGGGGCTCCCCTCGTCTCTTTTAATGCACAGCATAGGACACATAATAAGTACACTATCTGGAGTACAGGGCAGGCAAGTGGGGGATCTTATGTTGGTGGATAACTCCTCTGGCAGGGGGCTCCCCTCCTCTCTTTTAATGCACAGCATAGGACACATAATAAGTCCACTATCTGGAGTACAGGGCAGGCAAGTGGGGGATCTTATGTTGGTGGATAACTCCTCTGGCAGGGGGCTCCCCTCGTCTCTTTTAATGCACAGCATAGGACACATAATAAGTACACTATCTGGAGTACAGGGCAGGCGAGTGGGGGATCTTATGTTGGTGGATAACTCCTCTGGCAGGGGGCTCCCCTCGTCTCTTTTAATGCACAGCATAGGACACATAATAAGTACACTATCTGGAGTACAGGGCAGGCAAGTGGGGGATCTTATGTTGATGGATAACTCCTCTGGCAGGGGGCTCCCTTCGTCTCTTTTAATGCACAGCATAGGACACATAATAAGTACACTATCTGGAGTACAGGGCAGGCGAGTGGGGGATCTTATGTTGGTGGATAACTCCTCTGGCAGGGAGCTCCCCTCGTCTCTTTTAATGCACAGCATAGGACACATAATAAGTCCACTATCTGGAGTACAGGGCAGGCAAGTGGGGGATCTTATGTTGGTGGATAACTCCTCTGGCAGGGGGCTCCCCTCCTCTCTTTTAATGCACAGCATAGGACACATAATAAGTCCACTATCTGGAGTACAGGGCAGGCAAGTGGGGGGGCTTATGTTGGTGGATAACTCCTCTGGCAGGGGGCTCCCCTCGTCTCTTTTAATGCACAGCATAGGACACATAATAAGTACACTATCTGGAGTACAGGGCAGGCAAGTGGGGGATCTTATGTTGGTGGATAACTCCTCTGGCAGGGGGCTCCCCTCGTCTCTTTTAATGCACAGCATAGGACACATAATAAGTACACTATCTGGAGTACAGGGCAGGCGAGTGGGGGATCTTATGTTGGTGGATAACTCCTCTGGCAGGGGGCTCCCCTCGTCTCTTTTAATGCACAGCATAGGACACATAATAAGTACTCTATCTGGAGTACAGGGCAGGCGAGTGGGGGGTCTTATGTTGGTGGATAACTCCTCTGGCAGGGGGCTCCCCTCGTCTCTTTTAATGCACAGCATAGGACACATAATAAGTACACTATCTGGAGTACAGGGCAGGCGAGTGGGGGATCTTATGTTGGTGGATAACTCCTCTGGCAGGGGGCTCCCCTCGTCTCTTTTAATGCACAGCATAGGACACATAATAAGTACACTATCTGGAGTACAGGGCAGGCGAGTGGGGGATCTTATGTTGGTGGATAACTCCTCTGGCAGGGAGCTCCCCTCGTCTCTTTTAATGCACAGCATAGGACACATAATAAGTACACTATCTGGAGTACAGGGCAGGCGAGTGGGGGATCTTATGTTGGTGGATAACTCCTCTGGCAGGGAGCTCCCCTCGTCTCTTTTAATGCACAGCATAGGACACATAATAAGTACACTATCTGGAGTACAGGGCAGGCAAGTGGGGGATCTTATGTTGGTGGATAACTCCTCTGGCAGGGGGCTCCCCTCCTCTCTTTTAATGCACAGCATAGTACACATAATAAGTACACTATCTGGAGTACAGGGCAGGCAAGTGGGGGATCTTATGTTGGTGGATAACTCCTCTGGCAGGGGGCTCCCCTCCTCTCTTTTAATGCACAGCATAGGACACATAATAAGTCCACTATCTGGAGAACAGGGCAGGCGAGTGGGGGATCTTATGTTGGTGGATAACTCCTCTGGCAGGGGGCTCCCCTCGTCTCTTTTAATGCACAGCATAGGACACATAATAAGTACACTATCTGGAGTACAGGGCAGGCAAGTGGGGGATCTTATGTTGGTGGATAACTCATCTGGCAGGGGGCTCCCCTCCTCTCTTTTAATGCACAGCATAGGACACATAATAAGTCCACTATCTGGAGTACAGGGCAGGCAAGTGGGGGATCTTATGTTGGTGGATAACTCCTCTGGCAGGGGGCTCCCCTCCTCTCTTTTAATGCACAGCATAGGACACATAATAAGTCCACTATCTGGAGTACAGGGCAGGCGAGTGGGGGATCTTATGTTGGTGGATAACTCCTCTGGCAGGGGGCTCCCCTCGTCTCTTTTAATGCACAGCATAGGACACATAATAAGTACACTATCTGGAGTACAGGGCAGGCAAGTGGGGGATCTTATGTTGGTGGATAACTCCTCTGGCAGGGGGCTCCCCTCGTCTCTTTTAATGCACAGCATAGGACACATAATAAGTACACTATCTGGAGTACAGGGCAGGCAAGTGGGGGATCTTATGTTGGTGGATAACTCCTCTGGCAGGGGGCTCCCCTCCTCTCTTTTAATGCACAGCATAGGACACATAATAAGTCCACTATCTGGAGTACAGGGCAGGCAAGTGGGGGATCTTATGTTGGTGGATAACTCCTCTGGCAGGGGGCTCCCCTCGTCTCTTTTAATGCACAGCATAGGACACATAATAAGTACACTATCTGGAGTACAGGGCAGGCAAGTGGGGGATCTTATGTTGGTGGATAACTCATCTGGCAGGGGGCTCCCCTCCTCTCTTTTAATGCACAGCATAGGACACATAATAAGTCCACTATCTGGAGTACAGGGCAGGCAAGTGGGGGATCTTATGTTGGTGGATAACTCCTCTGGCAGGGGGCTCCCCTCCTCTCTTTTAATGCACAGCATAGGACACATAATAAGTCCACTATCTGGAGTACAGGGCAGGCGAGTGGGGGATCTTATGTTGGTGGATAACTCCTCTGGCAGGGGGCTCCCCTCGTCTCTTTTAATGCACAGCATAGGACACATAATAAGTACACTATCTGGAGTACAGGGCAGGCAAGTGGGGGATCTTATGTTGGTGGATAACTCCTCTGGCAGGGGGCTCCCCTCGTCTCTTTTAATGCACAGCATAGGACACATAATAAGTACACTATCTGGAGTACAGGGCAGGCAAGTGGGGGATCTTATGTTGGTGGATAACTCCTCTGGCAGGGGGCTCCCCTCCTCTCTTTTAATGCACAGCATAGGACACATAATAAGTCCACTATCTGGAGTACAGGGCAGGCAAGTGGGGGATCTTATGTTGGTGGATAACTCCTCTGGCAGGGGGCTCCCCTCGTCTCTTTTAATGCACAGCATAGGACACATAATAAGTACACTATCTGGAGTACAGGGCAGGCGAGTGGGGGATCTTATGTTGGTGGATAACTCCTCTGGCAGGGGGCTCCCCTCCTCTCTTTTAATGCACAGCATAGGACACATAATAAGTACACTATCTGGAGTACAGGGCAGGCAAGTGGGGGATCTTATGTTGATGGATAACTCCTCTGGCAGGGGGCTCCCTTCGTCTCTTTTAATGCACAGCATAGGACACATAATAAGTACACTATCTGGAGTACAGGGCAGGCGAGTGGGGGATCTTATGTTGGTGGATAACTCCTCTGGCAGGGAGCTCCCCTCGTCTCTTTTAATGCACAGCATAGGACACATAATAAGTCCACTATCTGGAGTACAGGGCAGGCAAGTGGGGGATCTTATGTTGGTGGATAACTCCTCTGGCAGGGGGCTCCCCTCGTCTCTTTTAATGCACAGCATAGGACACATAATAAGTACACTATCTGGAGTACAGGGCAGGCAAGTGGGGGATCTTATGTTGGTGGATAACTCCTCTGGCAGGGGGCTCCCCTCGTCTCTTTTAATGCACAGCATAGGACACATAATAAGTACACTATCTGGAGTACAGGGCAGGCGAGTGGGGGATCTTATGTTGGTGGATAACTCCTCTGGCAGGGGGCTCCCCTCGTCTCTTTTAATGCACAGCATAGGACACATAATAAGTACTCTATCTGGAGTACAGGGCAGGCGAGTGGGGGGTCTTATGTTGGTGGATAACTCCTCTGGCAGGGGGATCCCCTCGTCTCTTTTAATGCACAGCATAGGACACATAATAAGTACACTATCTGGAGTACAGGGCAGGCGAGTGGGGGATCTTATGTTGGTGGATAACTCCTCTGGCAGGGGGCTCCCCTCGTCTCTTTTAATGCACAGCATAGGACACATAATAAGTACACTATCTGGAGTACAGGGCAGGCAAGTGGGGGATCTTATGTTGATGGATAACTCCTCTGGCAGGGGGCTCCCTTCGTCTCTTTTAATGCACAGCATAGGACACATAATAAGTACACTATCTGGAGTACAGGGCAGGCGAGTGGGGGATCTTATGTTGGTGGATAACTCCTCTGGCAGGGAGCTCCCCTCGTCTCTTTTAATGCACAGCATAGGACACATAATAAGTCCACTATCTGGAGTACAGGGCAGGCAAGTGGGGGATCTTATGTTGGTGGATAACTCCTCTGGCAGGGGGCTCCCCTCGTCTCTTTTAATGCACAGCATAGGACACATAATAAGTCCACTATCTGGAGTACAGGGCAGGCAAGTGGGGGGGCTTATGTTGGTGGATAACTCCTCTGGCAGGGGGCTCCCCTCGTCTCTTTTAATGCACAGCATAGGACACATAATAAGTACACTATCTGGAGTACAGGGCAGGCAAGTGGGGGATCTTATGTTGGTGGATAACTCCTCTGGCAGGGGGCTCCCCTCGTCTCTTTTAATGCACAGCATAGGACACATAATAAGTACACTATCTGGAGTACAGGGCAGGCGAGTGGGGGATCTTATGTTGGTGGATAACTCCTCTGGCAGGGGGCTCCCCTCGTCTCTTTTAATGCACAGCATAGGACACATAATAAGTACACTATCTGGAGTACAGGGCAGGCGAGTGGGGGATCTTATGTTGGTGGATAACTCCTCTGGCAGGGGGCTCCCCTCGTCTCTTTTAATGCACAGCATAGGACACATAATAAGTACACTATCTGGAGTACAGGGCAGGCGAGTGGGGGATCTTATGTTGGTGGATAACTCCTCTGGCAGGGGGCTCCCCTCGTCTCTTTTAATGCACAGCATAGGACACATAATAAGTACACTATCTGGAGTACAGGGCAGGCAAGTGGGAGATCTTATGTTGGTGGATAACTCCTCTGGCAGGGGGCTCCCCTCGTCTCTTTTAATGCACAGCATAGGACACATAATAAGTCCACTATCTGGAGTACAGGGCAGGCAAGTGGGGGATCGTATGTTGGTGGATAACTCCTCTGGCAGGGGGCTCCCCTCGTCTCTTTTAATGCACAGCATAGGACACATAATAAGTCCACTATCTGGAGTACAGGGCAGGCAAGTGGGGGATCGTATGTTGGTGGATAACTCCTCTGGCAGGGGGCTCCCCTCCTCTCTTTTAATGCACAGCATAGGACACATAATAAGTACACTATCTGGAGTACAGGGCAGGCAAGTGGGAGATCTTATGTTGGTGGATAACTCCTCTGGCAGGGGGCTCCCCTCCTCTCTTTTAATGCACAGCATAGGACACATAATAAGTACACTATCTGGAGTACAGGGCAGGCGAGTGGGGGATCTTATGTTGGTGGATAACTCTTCTGGCAGGGGGCTCCCTCCTCTCTTTTAATGCACAGCATAGTACACATAATAAGTACACTCTCTGGAGTACAGGGCAGGCAAGTGGGGGATCTTATGTTGGTGGATAACTCCTCTGGCAGGGAGCTCCCCTCGTCTCTTTTAATGCACAGCATAGGACACATAATAAGTACTCTATCTGGAGTACAGGGCAGGCAAGTGGGGGATCTTATGTTGGTGGATAACTCCTCTGGCAGGGGGCTCCCCTCGTCTCTTTTAATGCACAGCATAGGACACATAATAAGTACACTATCTGGAGTACAGGGCAGGCAAGTGGGGGATCTTATGTTGGTGGATAACTCCTCTGGCAGGGAGCTCCCCTCCTCTCTTTTAATGCACAGCATAGGACACATAATAAGTACACTATCTGGAGTACAGGGCAGGCAAGTGGGGGTTCTTATGTTGGTGGATAACTCCTCTGGCAGGGAGCTCCCCTCGTCTCTTTTAATGCACAGCATAGGACACATAATAAGTACACTATCTGGAGTACAGGGCAGGCAAGTGGGGGTTCTTATGTTGGTGGATAACTCCTCTGGCAGGGAGCTCCCCTCGTCTCTTTTAATGCACAGCATAGGACACATAATAAGTACACTATCTGGAGTACAGGGCAGGCAAGTGGGGGATCTTATGTTGATGGATAACTCCTCTGGCAGGGGGCTCCCTTCGTCTCTTTTAATGCACAGCATAGGACACATAATAAGTCCACTATCTGGAGTACAGGGCAGGCAAGTCGGGGATCTTATGTTGGTGGATAACTCCTCTGGCAGGGGGCTCCCCTCGTCTCTTTTAATAAACAGCATAGGACACATAATAAGTCCACTATCTGGAGTACAGGGCAGGCGAGTGGGGGATCTTATGTTGGTGGATAACTCCTCTGGCAGGGGGCTCCCCTCCTCTCTTTTAATGCACAGCATAGGACACATAATAAGTACACTATCTGGAGTACAGGGCAGGCGAGTGGGGGATCTTATGTTGGTGGATAACTCCTCTGGCAGGGGGCTCCCCTCCTCTCTTTTAATGCACAGCATAGGACACATAATAAGTACACTATCTGGAGTACAGGGCAGGCAAGTGGGGGATCTTATGTTGGTGGATAACTCCTCTGGCAGGGGGCTCCCCTCCTCTCTTTTAATGCACAGCATAGGACACATAATAAGTACACTATCTGGAGTACAGGGCAGGCGAGTGGGGGATCTTATGTTGGTGGATAACTCCTCTGGCAGGGGGCTCCCCTCGTCTCTTTTAATGCACAGCATAGGACACATAATAAGTACACTATCTGGAGTACAGGGCAGGCAAGTGGGGGATCTTATGTTGGTGGATAACTCCTCTGGCAGGGGGCTCCCCTCCTCTCTTTTAATGCACAGCATAGTACACATAATAAGTACACTCTCTGGAGTACAGGGCAGGCGAGTGGGGGATCTTATGTTGGTGGATAACTCCTCTGGCAGGGGGCTCCCCTCCTCTCTTTTAATGCACAGCATAGGACACATAATAAGTACACTATCTGGAGTACAGGGCAGGCGAGTGGGGGATCTTATGTTGGTGGATAACTCCTCTGGCAGGGGGCTCCCCTCGTCTCTTTTAATGCACAGCATAGGACACATAATAAGTCCACTATCTGGAGTACAGGGCAGGCGAGTGGGGGATCTTATGTTGGTGGATAACTCCTCTGGCAGGGGGCTCCCCTCGTCTCTTTTAATGCACAGCATAGGACACATAATAAGTACACTATCTGGAGTACAGGGCAGGCGAGTGGGGGATCTTATGTTGGTGGATAACTCCTCTGGCAGGGGGCTCCCCTCGTCTCTTTTAATGCACAGCATAGGACACATAATAAGTACACTATCTGGAGTACAGGGCAGGCCAGTGGGGGATCTTATGTTGGTGGATAACTCTTCTGGCAGGGGGCTCCCCTCGTCTCTTTTAATGCACAGCATAGGACACATAATAAGTACACTATCTGGAGTACAGGGCAGGCGAGTGGGGGATCTTATGTTGGTGGATAACTCCTCTGGCAGGGGGCTCCCCTCGTCTCTTTTAATGCACAGCATAGGACACATAATAAGTACACTATCTGGAGTACAGGGCAGGCGAGTGGGGGATCTTATGTTGGTGGATAACTCCTCTGGCAGGGGGCTCCCCTCGTCTCTTTTAATGCACAGCATAGGACACATAATAAGTCCACTATCTGGAGTACAGGGCAGGCAAGTGGGGAATCTTATGTTGGTGGATAACTCCTCTGGCAGGGGGCTCCCCTCGTCTCTTTTAATGCACAGGATAGGACACATAATAAGTACACTATCTGGAGTACAGGGCAGGCGAGTGGGGGATCTTATGTTGGTGGATAACTCCTCTGGCAGGGGGCTCCCCTCGTCTCTTTTAATGCACAGCATAGGACACATAATAAGTCCACTATCTGGAGTACAGGGCAGGCGAGTGGGGGATCTTATGTTGGTGGATAACTCCTCTGGCAGGGGGCTCCCCTCGTCTCTTTTAATGCACAGCATAGGACACATAATAAGTACACTATCTGGAGTACAGGGCAGGCGAGTGGGGGATCTTATGTTGGTGGATAACTCCTCTGGCAGGGGGCTCCCCTCCTCTCTTTTAATGCACAGCATAGGACACATAATAAGTACACTATCTGGAGTACAGGGCAGGCAAGTGGGGGATCTTATGTTGGTGGATAACTCCTCTGGCAGGGGGCTCCCCTCGTCTCTTTTAATGCACAGCATAGGACACATAATAAGGGTGGTCCTCAGGTCCTGTTGATCAGGGGAAGTAGCTCCACAGCCACAGATCCACTATTAACCACTAATATCACAGTCAAAATGAAAGCTTGTTCCCATAGGCACCATAAACTGTTAATAATGTTTAGACAAAAGTGTATATTATATATACTATTATATGTATAGTATTTATATAGGTGTGTGTGTGTGTGTGTGTGTGTGTGTGTGTGTGTGTGTGTGTGTGCGTGCGTGCGTGCGTGCGTGCGTGCGTGCGTGCGTGCGTGCGTGCGTGCGTGCGTGCGTGTGTGTGTGATGGATATGTATGTATTTTGGGTATATGCATGTGTGTATGTATGTGATTGTGTGTGTATGTGTATAGGTATATATATAGATTGTATATATATAGATTGTATATATATATATATATATATATATATATATATATATATATATATATATATATATATATATATATATAGATATATATATATATGTATATATATATGTATATATATAAATTGTATATATGTGTGTGTGTATATGTGTGTGTATCTATGTAAGTGTGTGTGAATTTAAATGTATTTTATATAGACAATATATAGCAGCAACCACTGAATTGAATTATATTATATATATTTTTGTATTACATATTGTATATATATATATTGTATATGTATAGGGGTGGGACCTAATAAGTTTACTTCTTCCCACTTCCTTTTGAGCCAATCTTGACATCTACAAAAGATTAGTCACATGTAATGTTTTCAATGTAGGTGTACAAATAATGTATCTATATATTTCTTTTGTATTTTATGTCATTCTCTTGTTTTGTTTGCATGGCTCAAAATAAACCCATTCATTCATTCATTCATTCATTCATTCATTCATTCATGTTTAGTGTATTTATAGTAAATATATGTTTAGTTTATTAAAATTAAATACATGTTTTTGTATTAATATTAAATACATGTTTAGTGTATACATATTAAATACATGTTTAGTGTATAAATATTAAATACATGTTTAGTGTATGAATATTAAATACATGTTTAGTGTATGATTATTAAATACATGTTTAGTGTATGAATATTAAATATATGTTTAGTGTATGAATATTAAATAGATGTTTAGTGCATAAATATTAAATATATGTTTAGGGTACAAATAGTAAAATATGTTTAGTGTATTAATATTAAAAACTATGTTTAGTGTATGAATGACCAGACTTATGAAGCGGGAACGTGCGCCCTCCAGTGGACTTCTGCCGCAACTGCACACAAATAAATTAATTATTTCCGAGTGTGCCTTATTTAGAGAATATTAAATACATGTTTACAGTGTGAATATTAAATATATGATTATTATATGAATATTAAATGTGTTTAGTATATGATTATTAAATACATGTTTAGTGTATAAATATTAAATACAAGTTTAGTGTATTAATATTAAATAAATGTTTACTGTATAAATATTAAGGACATGTTTAGTGTATGAATATTAAATACATGTTTAGTGTATGAATATTAAATACATGTTTAGTTTATTAAAATTAAATAAATGTGTTTGTATTAATATTAAATACATGTTTGCTGTATAAATATTAAATACATGTTTGGTGTATTAATATTAAGTATATTAAATATGTGTTTGGTTTATTAAAATTAAATACATGTTTTTTAATGTATTTAATATACACATGTTTAGTGTACAAATAGTAAAAATATGTTTAGTGTATTAATATTAAAAACTATGTTTAGTGTATGGCTGACCAGACTTATTAAGAGGGAATGTGCGCCCTCCTGTGGACTTCTGCCGCAACTGCACACAAATAAATTAATTATTTCCGAGTGTGCCTTATTTAGAGAATATTAAATACATGTTTACTGTATGAATATTAAATATATGATTAGTATATAATTACATATACGTTTAGTATATGATTATTAAATACATGTTCAGTGTATTAATATTAAATACATGTTTAGTGTATGAATATTTCAGTGTGTAAATATTAAATACATGTTTAGTGTATAAATATTAAATACAAGTTTAGTGTATGAATATTAAATACATGTTTAGTGTATGAATATTAAACACATGTGTAGTTTATTACTATTAAATACATGTTTAGTGTATAAATATTAAATACATGTTTAGTGTATGAATATTAAATACATGTTTAGTGTATAAATATTAAATACATGTTTAGTGTATAAATATTAAATACAAGTTTAGTGTATGAATATTAAATACATGTTTAGTGTATGAATATTAAATACATGTTTAGTGTATAAATAATAAATACAAGTTTAGTGTATAAATAATAAATACATATTTAGTGTATGAATATTAAATGCATGTTTAGTGTATGAATATTAAATATATTGTAACTCCCTCCACATAGCACTGACACAAAGGCTTTCTTGAACTGATTTATTGAAGGCTTTCTTTCCCTTCAATTCACCGTTAAAACTGTTAATAAAATAAAGCAAGTTACAAACGTAAAAATAACATGCGCAGCATATGGCTCAAACATTTACCGAAATAAAATACAAACAGAAATGACAAATACCTCGTTGGCCTGCATGCTTCTTTTAGGAGGAAATTGTGATATTCTGGCTCTTGTGGCCCAAACGCTGAAAGTCCTTGTGACACTTTTTAGTCCTTGTAACCATCAGTCGCTCTCTTTATCGCTTCTCATTGCATCAAACAGATTTTCCTCATACCCGGAAGTAGCTTCTTTATATCCGTTCACAGACCAATCGAGACACTTCAAAACAAACACATGCCCACAAACCCAACAAAAAGGCATGAAATTACATTTTTAACCATAGTGACTTAAATAAAGCCTTCTTATGAGCTTTTATATATTTTGATTTAAATTCCCTTTTGTGAACTTAACTTATTCTCTTTTTAGAGAAATAAAACAAATTATAATTACTAGTCGCAACAGTTACATACATGTTTAGTGTATTAATATTAAATAAATGTTTACTGTATAAATATTAAAGACATGTTTAGTGTATAAATATTAAATACATGTTTAGTGTATTAATATTAAATACATGTTTAGTGTATGAATATTAAATACAAGTTTAGTGTATGAATATTAACTACATGTTTAGTGTATTAATATTAAATACATGTTTAGTGTATAAATATTAAATACATGTTTAGTGTATAAATATTAAATACAAGTTTAGTGTATGAATATTAACTACATGTTTAGTGTATGAATATTAAATACATGTTTAGTGTATAAATATTAAATACATGTTTAGTGTATAAATATTAAATACAAGTTTAGTGTATGAATATTAAATACATGTTTAGTGTATAAATAATAAATACAAGTTTAGTGTATAAATAATAAATACATATTTAGTGTATGAATATAAAATGCATGTTTAGTGTATGAATATTATATACATGTTTAGTGTATTAATATTAAATACATGTTTAGTGTATTAATATTAAATAAATGTTTACTGTATAAATATTAAAGACATGTTTAGTGTATTAATATTAAATATATGTTTAGTGTATTAAAATTAAATATGTGTTTTTGTATTAATATTAAATACATGTTTTTTGTATTAATATTAAATACATGTTTTTTGTATTAATATTAAATACATGTTTAGTGTATGAATATTAAATACATGTTTAGTTTATAAATATTAAATATATGTTTAGTGTATACATATTAAATACATGTTTAATGTATGAATATTAAATACATGTTTAGTATATAAATATTAAATACATGTTTATTGTATAAATATTAAATACATGTTAAGTTTATAAATATTAAATACATATTTAGTGTATTAATATTAAATAAATGTTTACTGTATAAATATTAAATACATGTTTAGTGTATTAATATTAAATACATGTTTAGTGTATAAATAATAACTACATATTTAGTTAATGAATAATAAATACATGTTTAGTGTATTAATATTAAATACATGTTTAGTGTATGAATATTAAATACATGTTTAGTTTATAAATATTAAATATATGTTTAGTGTATACATATTAAATACATGTTTAATGTATGAATATTAAATACATGTTTAGTATATAAATATTAAATACATGTTTATTGTATAAATATTAAATACATGTTAAGTTTATAAATATTAAATACATATTTAGTGTATTAATATTAAATAAATGTTTACTGTATAAATATTAAATACATGTTTAGTGTATTAATATTAAATACATGTTTAGTGTATAAATAATAACTACATATTTAGTTAATGAATAATAAATACATGTTTAGTGTATTAATATTAAATACATGTTTAGTGTATGAATATTAAATACATGTTTAGTTTATAAATATTAAATATATGTTTAGTGTATACATATTAAATACATGTTTAATGTATGAATATTAAATACATGTTTAGTATATAAATATTAAATACATGTTTATTGTATAAATATTAAATACATGTTAAGTTTATAAATATTAAATACATGATTAGTGTATTAATATTAAATAAATGTTTACTGTATAAATATTAAATACATGTTTAGTGTATTAATATTAAATACATGTTTAGTGTATAAATAATAACTACATATTTAGTTAATGAATAATAAATACATGTTTAGTGTATTAATATTAAATACATGTTTGGTGTATTAATATTAAATATATGTTTGGTTTATTAAAAATAAATACATGTTTAGTGTATTAATATTAAATACATGTTTAGTGTATTAATATTAAATGTATGTTTAGTTTATTAAAATTAAATACATGTTTTTGTAATAATATTAAATACATGTTTAGTGTATTAATATTAAAAACATGTTTAGTGTACTAATATTAAATATGTTTGGTTTATTAAACTTAAATACATGTTTTTGTATTAATATTAAATATATGTTTAGTGTATGAATATTAAATAAATGTTTAGTGTATTAATATTAAATACATGTTTAGTGTATTAATATTAAATGTATGTTTAGTTTATTAAAATTAAATACATGTTTTTGTATTAATATTAAATACATGTTTAGTGTATTAATATTAAATACATGTTTAGTGTATAAATATTAAATAATATTTAGTGTATGAATAATAACTACATGTTTAGTGTATGAATATTAAATACATGTTTAATGTATTAATATTCAATATATGTTTAGTTTATTAAAATTAAATACATGTTTTTGTACAAATATTAAATACATGTTTAGTGTATTAATATTAAAAACATGTTTAGTGTATAAATGTTAAATACATGTTTAGTGTATTAATATTAAATATATGTTTATTTTATTACAATTAAATACATGTTTTTGTATTACTATTAAATACATTTTTAGTGTATTAATATTAAATACATGTTTAGTGTATAAATGTTAAATACATGTTTAGTGTATTAATATTAAATATGTGTAGTTTATTAAAATTAAATACATGTTTTTGTATTAATGTTAAATACATGTTTAGTGTATAAATATTAAATACATGTTTAGTGTATAAATATTAAATACATGTTTAGTGTATTAATATTAAATACATGTTTAGTGTATAAATATAAGTGTATGAGAAACCAAACTTATGTAAAAAAAATAAAAGAAACAAAAAAAAAAGGAAAAAGAGAGATAGAGAGACGGAGAGAAACCGGACTTATTAAGAGGGAACGTGCGCCCTCCTGTGGACTTCTGCCGCAACTGCACACATAAAGAAATTCATTATTTCCAAGTGTGCCTTATTTAGAGGATAATAAATACATGTTTACTGTATGAATATTAAATATATGATTAGTATATGATTACATATACGTTTAGTATATGATTATTAAATACATGTTCAGTGTATTAATATTAAATACATGTTTAGTGTATGAATATTAAATACATGTTTAGTGTACGAATAATAAATACACTTTTAGTGTATGAATATTAAATACATGTTTAGTGTATGAATATTAAATACATGTTTAGTGTATAAATATTAAATACACGTTTAGTGTAAAAATATTAAATACATGTTTAGTGTTTTAATATTAAATATGTGTTTAGTTTATTTTAATTAAATACATGTTTAGTGTATTAATATTAAATATATATTTAGTTCATTAAAATTAAATACATGTTTTTGTATTAATATTAAATACATGTTTAGTGTATAAATATTAAATACATGTTTAGTGTATTAATAATAAATATATGTTTAGTGTATGAATAATAACTACATGTTTAGTGTGTTAATATTAAATACATGTTTAGTGTATAAATATTAAATACACGTTTAGTGTAAAAATATTAAATACATGTTTAGTGTATGAATATTGAATAGATGTTTACTTCATTAAAATTAAATACATGTTTTTGTATTAATATTAAATACATGTTTAGTGTATTAATATTAAATATATGTTTAGTTTATTAAAATTAAATACATGTTTTTGTATTAATATTAAATACATGTTTAGTGTATGAATATTAAATACATGTTTAGTGTATAAATATTAAATACATGGTTAGTGTATGAATATTAAATACATTTTTAGTGTATAAATAATAACTAAATGTTTAGTGTATGAATATTAAATACATGTTTAGTGTATAAATATTAAATACATGTTTAGTGTATGAATATTAAATATATGTTTAGTTTATTAAAATTAAATACATGTTTTTGTATTAATATTAAATACATATTAAGTGTAAGAACAATAACTACATGTTTATTGTATGAATATTAAATACATGTTTAGTGTATAAATATTAAATACATGTTTAGTGTATTAATATTAAATACATGTTTAGTGTATAAATATTAAATACATGTTTAGTGTATTAATATTAAATACATGTTTAGTGTATGAATATTAAATACATGTTTAGTGTATAAATATTAAATACATGTTTAGTGTATTAATATTAAATACATGTTTAGTGTATGAATATTAAATACATGTTTAGTGTATGAATATTAAATACATGTTTAGTGTATAAATATTAAATACATGTTTAGTGTATTAATATTAAATACATGTTTAGTGTATGAATATTAAATACATGTTTAGTGTATAAATATTAAATACATGTTTAGTGTATTAATATTAAATACATGTTTAGTGTATGAATATTAAATACATGTTTAGTGTATTAATATTAAATACATGTTTAGTGTATGAATATTAAATACATGTTTAGTGTATTAATATTAAATACATGTTTAGTGTATGAATATTAAATACAAGTTTGGTGTATGAATGTTAAATACATGTTTAGTGTATTAATATTAGATACATGTTTAGTGTATTAATATTTAATATGTTTAGTTTATTAAAATTAAATACATGTTTTTGTATTAATGTTAAATACATGTTTAGTGTAAAAATATTAAATATATGTTTAGTGTATTAATATTAAATACATGTTTAGTGTATTAATATTAAATACATGTTTAGTGTATAAATATAAGTGTATGAGAAACCAAACTTATGTAAAAAAAAAAAGAAACAAAAAAAAAGGAAAACGAGAGAGAGAGAGGCGGAGAGGACCGGACTTATTAAGAGGGAACGTGCGCCCTCCTGTGGACTTCTGCCGCAACTGCACACATAAAAGAATTCATTATTTCCAAGTGTGCCTTATTTAGAGGATAATAAATACAAGTTTACTGTATGAATATTAAATATATGATTAGTATATAATTACATATACGTTTAGTATATGATTATTAAATACATGTTCAGTGTATTAATATTAAATACATGTTTAGTGTATGAATATGAAATACATGTTTAGTGTATACATATTAAATACACTTTTAGTGTATGAATATTAAATACATGTTTAGTGTATTAATATTAAATACATGTTTAGTGTGTAAATATTAAATACACGTTTAGTGTAAAAATATTAAATACATGTTTAGTGTTTTAATATTAAATATATATTTAGTTTATTAAAATTAAATACATGTTTTTGTATTCATATTAAATACATGTTTAGTTTATAAATATTAAATACATGTTTAGTGTATTAATAATTAATATATGTTTAGTGTATTAATATTAAATACATGTTTAGTGTATAAATATTAAATACACGTTTAGTGTAAAAATATTAAATACATGTTTAGTGTATTAATATTAAATATATGTTTACTTTATTAAAATTGAATACATGTTTTTGTATTAATATTAAATACACATTAAGTGTAAGAATAATAACTGCATGTTTATTGAATGAATATTAAATACATGTTTAGTGTATTAATATTAAATACATGTTTAGTGTATAGATAATAACTACATGTTTAGTGTATGAATATTAAATACATGTTTAGTGTATTAATATTAAATATATGTTTAGTTTATTAAAATTAAATACATGTTTTTGTATTAATATTAAATACAAGTTTAGTGTATTAATATTATAAATAAAATGATAAATGGGTTGTACTTGTATAGCGCTTTTCTACCTTCAAGGTACTCAAAGCGCTTTGACACTACTTCCACATTTACCCATTCACACACACATTCACACACTGATGGAGGGAGCTGCCATGCAAGGCGCCAACCAGCACCCATCAGGAGCAAGGGTGAAGTGTCTTGCTCAGGACACAACGGACGTGACGAGGTTGGTACTAGGTGGGAATTGAACCAGGGACGCTCGGGTTGCGCACGGCCACTCTTCCACTGCGCCACTAAATACATGATTAGTGTATAAATGTTAAATACATGTTTAGTATATGAATATTAAATACATGTTTAGTGTATTAATATTAAATATGTTTAGTTTATTAATATTAAATATATGTTTAGTTTATTAAAATTAAATACATGTTTTTGTATTAATATTAAATACATGTTTAGTGTATAAATGTTAAATACATGTTTAGTGTATTAATATTAAATACATGTTTAGTGTATAAATATTAAATACATGTTTAGTGTATAAATATAAGTGTATGAGAAACCAAACTTGTGTAAAAAAAATAAAAGAAACAAAAAAAAGGAAAAAGAGAGAGAGAGACGGAGAGGACCGGACTTATTAAGAGGGAACGTGCGCCCTCCTGTGGACTTCTGCCGCAACTGCACACATAAAGAAATTCATTATTTCCAAGTGTGCCTTATTTAGAGGATAATAAATACATGTTTACTGTATGAATATTAAATATATGATTAGTATATGATTACATATACGTTTATTATATGATTATTAAATACATGTTCAGTGTATTAATATTAAATACATGTTTAGTGTATAAATATTAAATACATGTTTAGTCTATAAATATCAAATACATGTTTAATGTATGAATATTAAATACATGTTTAGTGTATGAATATTAAATACATGTTTAGTGTATAAATATTAAATACATGTTTAGTGTATGAATATTAAATACATGTTTCGTGTATGAATATTAAATACATGTTTAGTGTATGAATATTAAATACATGTTCAGTGTATTAATATTAAATACATGTTTCGTATATGAATATTAAATACATGTTTAGTGTATTAATATTAAATATATGTTTAGTTTATTAAACTTGTATTCATGTTTTTGTATTAATATTAAATACACGTTTAGTGTATGAATATTAAATACATGTTTAGTTTATGAATATTAAATACATGTTTGGTGGATAAATAATAAAAACATATTTAGTGTATTAATATTAAATACATGTTTAGTGTATAAATATTAAATACATGTTTAGTGTATAAATATTAAATACATGTTTAGTGTATTAATATTAAATATGTGTTTAGTTTATTAAAATTAAATACATGTTTTGTATTAATATTAAATACATGTTTAGTGTATAAATATTAAATACAGGTTTAGTGTATTAATATTAAATACATGTTTAGTGTATGAATATTAAATACATGTTTAGTTTATGAATATTAAATACATGTTTGGTGGATAAATAATAAAAACATATTTAGTGTATTAATATTAAATACATGTTTAGTGTATAAATATTAAATACATGTTTAGTGTATTAATATTAAATATGTGTTTAGTTTATTAAAATTAAATACATGTTTTGTATTAATATTGAATACATGTTTAGTGTATAAATATTAAATACAGGTTTAGTGTATTAATATTAAATACATGTTTAGTGTATTAATATTAAATATATATTTAGTTCATTAAAATTAAATACATGTTTTTTTTATTAATATTAAATATATGTTTAGTATATAAATATTAAATACATGTTTAGTGTATTAATATTAAATACATGTTTAGTATATGAATATTAAATACATGTTTAGTGTATAAATATTAAATACACTTTTAGTGTATAAATATTAAATACACGTTTAGTGTATAAATATTAAATACATGTTTAGTGTATTAATATTAAATACATGTTTAGTTTATTAAAATTGAATACATGTTTAGTGTATGAATATTAAATACATGTTTAGTGTATGAATATTAAATAATTTTTTAGTTCATGAATATTAAATACATGTTTAGTGGATCAATAATAAATACATATTTAGTGTATTAATATTATATACATGTTTAGTAGATGAATATCAAATAAATGTTTAGTGTATAAATATAAAATGTATGTTTAGTTTATTAAAATTAAATACATGTTTTGTATTAATATTAAATACATGTTTAGTGTATAAATATTAAATACATGTTTAGTGTATTAATATTAAATACAAGTTTAGTGTGAAAATATTAAATACATGTTTAGTGTATTAATATTAAATACATGTTTAGTGTATGAATATTAAATACAAGTTTAGTGTGAAAATATTAAAAAAATGTTTAGTGTATTAATATTAAATATATGTTTAGTGTATAAATATAAAATATATGTTTAGTTTATTAAAATTAAATACATGTTTTGTATTAATATTAAATACATGTTTAGTGTATAAATATTAAATACATGTTTAGTGTATAAATATTAAATACATGTTTAGTGTATTAATATTAAATACAAGTTTAGTGTGAAAATATTAAATACATGTTTAGTGTATTAATATTAAATACATGTTTAGTGTATGAATATTAAATACAAGTTTAGTGTGAAAATATTAAATACATGTTTAGTGTATTAATATTAAATATATGTTTAGTGTATAAATATAAAATATATGTTTAGTTTATTAAAATTAAATACATGTTTTGTATTAATATTAAATACATGTTTAGTGTATAAATATTAAATACATGTTTAGTGTATTAATATTAAATACAAGTTTAGTGTGAAAATATTAAATACATGTTTAGTGTATTAATATTAAATACATGTTTAGTGTATGAATATTAAATACAAGTTTAGTGTATAATTATTAAATACACGTTTAGTGTATTGATATTAAATACATGTTTAGTGTATTAATATTAAATACATGTTTAGTTTATAAATATTAAATACATGTTTAGTGTATGAATATTAAATACATGTTTAGTGTATAAATATTAAACACATGTTTAGTGCATTAATATTAAATAGATGTTTAGTTTATTAAAATTAAATACATGTTTTTGTATTAATATTAAATACATGTTTAAAAAATACATGTATACTGTATTAATATATATAATTGGTATATAATTCAATATATGTTTAGTGTATTAATATTAAATACATGTTTAGTGTATGAATATTAAATACATGTTTATTTCATGAATATTAAATACATGTTTAGTGTATTAATATTAAATACATGTTTAGTGTATAAATATAAGTGTATGAGAAACCAAAATTATGTAAAAAAAATAAAAGAAACAAAAAAAAAGGAAAGAGAGAGAGAGAGACGGAGAGGACCGGGCATATTAAGAGGGAACGTGCGCCCTCCTGTGGACTTCTGCCGCAACTGCACATATAAAGAAATTCATTATTTCCAAGTGTGCCTTATTTAGAGGATAATAAATACATGTTTACTGTATGAATATTAAATATATGATTAGTATATGATTACATATACGTTTAGTATATGATTATTAAATACATGTTCAGTGTATTAATATTAAATACATGTTTAGTGTATGAATATTAAATACATGTTTAGTGTATTAATATTAAATACATGTTTAGTGTATAAATATTAAATACACTTTTAGTGTATAAATATTAAATACTCGTTTAGTGTAAAAATATTAAATACATGTTTAGTGTATTAATATTAAATAGATGTTTAGTTTATTAAAATTAAATACATGTTTTTGTATTAATATTAAATACATATTAAGTGTAAGAATAATAACTACATGTTTACTGAATGAATATTAAATACATGTTTAGTGTATTAATATAAAATACATGTTTAGTGTATGAATATTAAATACATGTTTAGTGTATAAATATTAAATACATGTTTAGTTTATAATATTAAATACATGTTTAGTGTATTAATATTAAATATATGTTTAGTTTATTAAAATTAAATACATGTTTAGTGTATGAATAGTAAATGCATGTTTAGTGTATAAATATTAAATATATCTTTTTTGTATAAATATTAAATACATGTTCAGTGTATAAATAATAAATACATATTTAATGTATAAATATTAAATACACGTTTAGTGTAAAAATATTAAATACATGTTTAGTGTATAAATATTAAATACACGTTTAGTGTAAAAATATTAAATGCATGTTTAGTGTATAAATATTAAATACATGTTTAGTGTATGAATATTAAATACACGTTTAGTGTAAAAATATTAAATACATGTTTAGTGTATGAATATTAAACACATGTTTAGTGCATTAATATTAAATATATGTTTAGTTTATTAAAATTAAATACATGTTTTTGTATTAATATTAAATACATGTTTAAAAAATACATGTATACTGTATTAATATATATAATTGGTATATAATTCAATATATGTTTAGTGTATTAATATTAAATACATGTTTAGTGTATGAATATTAAATACATGTTTATTTCATGAATATTAAATACATGTTTAGTGTATTAATATTAAATACATGTTTAGTGTATAAATATAAGTGTATGAGAAACCAAACTTATGTAAAAAAAAATAAAAGAAATAAAAAAAAGGAAAAAGAGAGAGAGAGAGACGGAGAGGACCGGACTTATTAAGAGGGAACGTGCGCCCTCCTGTGGACTTCTGCCGCAACTGCACATATAAAGAAATTCATTATTTCCAAGTGTGCCTTATTTAGAGGATAATAAATACATGTTTACTGTATGAATATTAAATATATGATTAGTATATGATTACATATACGTTTAGTATATGATTATTAAATACATGTTCAGTGTATTAATATTAAATACATGTTTAGTGTATGAATATTAAATACATGTTTAGTGTATAAATATTAAATACATGTTTAGTGTATAAATATTAAATACACTTTTAGTGTATAAATATTAAATACTCGTTTAGTGTAAAAATATTAAATACATGTTTAGTGTATTAATATTAAATAGATGTTTAGTTTATTAAAATTAAATACATGTTTTTGTATTAATATTAAATACATATTAAGTGTAAGAATAATAACTACATGTTTACTGAATGAATATTAAATACATGTTTAGTGTATTAATATTAAATACATGTTTAGTGTATTAATATAGAATACATGTTTAGTGTATGAATATTAAATACATGTTTAGTGTATAAATATTAAATACATGTTTAGTTTATAATATTAAATACATGTTTAGTGTATTAATATTAAATATATGTTTAGTTTATTAAAATTAAATACATGTTTAGTGTATGAATAGTAAATGCATGTTTAGTGTATAAATATTAAATATATCTTTTTTGTATAAATATTAAATACATGTTCAGTGTATAAATAATAAATACATATTTAATGTATAAATATTAAATACATGTTTAGTGTATAAATATTAAATACACGTTTAGTGTAAAAATATTAAATACATGTTTAGTGTATTCATATTAAATACATGTTTTTGTATAAATATTAAATATATGTTTAGTGTATGAATATTAAATACATGTTTAGTTAATTAATATTAAATACATGCTTGGTGAATCAATATTAAATACATGTTCAGTGTATAAATAATACATATATATTTAATGTAAAAATATTAAATACATGTTTAGTGTATAAATATTAAATACATGTTTTTTGTATAAATATTAAATACATGTTTAGTGTATAAATATTAAAAACATGTTTAGTTAATTAATATTAAATACATGTTCAGTGTATAAATAATAAATACATATGTAATGTATAAATATTAAATGCATGTTTAGTGTATGAATATTAAATACATGTTAAGTGTATTAATATTAAATACATGTTTAGTGTATAAATATTAAATACATGTTTAGTTAATTAATATTAAATACATGTTCAGTGTATAAATAATAAATACATATTTAATGTATAAATATTAAATGCATGTTTAGTGTATGAATATTAAATACATGTTTAGTGTATAAATATTAAATATATGTTTAGTGTATTAATATTAAATATATGTTTAGTTTATGAACATTAAATACATGTTTTTGTATTAATATTAAATACATGTTTAGTGTATAATATTAAATACATGTTTAGTGTATGAATATTAAATACATGTTTAGTGTATGAATATTGAATACATGTTTAGTGTATGAATATTAAATACATGTTTAATGTATTAATATTAAATACATCTTTAGTGTATGAATATACGTGTATGAGAAACCTAACTTATGTAAAAAAATAAATAAAAATAAAAGTAAAAAAAGAAGAAGGAAAAAGGCCAATAGGGCTGGTCGATAAACCTAGGTCATAACTTATGTGGGGGGGCAGACTTATTAAGAGGGAACGTGCGCCCTCCTGTGGACTTCTGCCGCAACTGCACACATAAAGAAATTCATTATTTCCAAGTGTGCCTTATTTAGAGGATAATAAATACATGTTTACTGTATGAATATTAAATATATGATTAGTGTATAATTACATATACGTTTAGTATATGATTATTAAATACATGTTCAGTGTATTAATATTAAATACATGTCCAGCGTATTGATATTAAATACATGTTTAGTGTATACATATTAGATACATGTTTAAAAAAATACATGTATACTGTATGAATATTAAATATATAATTAGTACATAATTAAATATGTTTAGTGTATTAATATTAAATACATGTTTAGTGTATAAATATTAAATAATGATACCCACATATCCACATGACATATTTTCCGTGCCGCGTGCCACAAATGGAGGAGCGACGATCACCTTCGAGAAAGGGGACAATCGCATGGTCACAAGGGACGGTAGCAGGTTTGACATACACCAAAGTGGTCATCTGTATTACTTGCCTACTGTTCAAACTGATATTGATCAATGTAAAGTGTGTCATGATGTACAAACCTGGCATGAAATGTTGGGCCATTGTAATTATGAAGATGTGCAGAAATTATAAGGTGTAGTGAGAGGCATGGAGATAATAGGGAGTGTGGCTAAACCAGCACAATTATGTGAAGTGTGCACAAAAGGCAAATTTACCCAGACGAGAAACAAGGAGCCTGACAGGTGGGCTAAGAAACCCTTGGAGCTAGTCCACACTGACCTAGCCGGTCTCATGCAAACGCCTAGCATCAATGGTCACAAATATGCACAAATATTTACTGATGACTATTCTGGTACCATGATGGTGTACTTTCTAAGGTCTAAGAGTAATGCAGGTCTCGCAACAGAACGGTTCTTAGCTGACGTAGCACCATACAGTGAGGTTCGGTGCATCAGATCAGATAATGCTTCTGAGTATACAAGCAAAGAGTTCCAGGCACTGTTAATAAAGAATAGGATTAGACATGAAACGTCTTCACCCTATTCACCACACTAAAATGGCACGGCCTAGAGAGGGTGGAGAACCCTTCATGAGATGGGTAGACGCTTACTGCTAGAAAGTAACTTACCTGTTGAACTACGCTGTACAGACGGCAGCCTTTGTACGGAACAGATGCTACTCTAGGCGTACACAGAAAACGCCATACGAGTTGTTCGTAGGGAAAGAACCAAACATTTCCAAAATGCAAACATTTAGATCAGTGTGCTATGCTTACCAGCAACAAGCCAAGGGCAAGCTAGACTCCAGGTGTGAGCAGGGTGTTTTTGTGGGTTATGATAAAAACTGCCCAGACTACCTAGTGTACTACCCAGAACAAGAGAAAGTTCAGAAACACAGATTGGTAAAATTCACAACCAAAACTGCAACAGAAAAAGAAACACAAACATGTGAGTCATACACGGGGTATGGTGATGTAAACCCCAGGGTTAATGAAAGAGAAATTTGTGTTGATGATGACAAGGTTGAAAATGTACCAGATCAAGGTTTACAGGGTGTTTCTGAGACTTTACCTGAACAGACTGAACGCACAGAGTCCCTGACACTGTAAACAGAAGGAACCCACCACGAACCCGGAGGAGGCCGGTTCACTTACAGGACTTTGATACTGAGGATACATTGGACAAATTTGTAACATGCGTGGACTCTTGCTACAGAGCAGTATGTGACATTCCTCAAACCTACAAGGAAGCGATAATGTCAAACAAATCAGGGCAGTGGAAAAATGCTATGGATGATGAGGTAAAGTCACTGGAGGAAAACGACACCTTTACCCTCACCCATTTGCCACCAGACAGTGGGGGGAAAATGGGTCTATGGCCTCAAGAGTGACATTGACGGAACAGATAAATACAAAGCGAGGTTCGTAGCGAAAGGCTACAGTCAGAAAAGGGAACTGACTACAAAGAGACATTTTCACCCACAGCAGACATGACAAGTGTGAGGGTGATCATGCAAAAGGCGGCACAAGAGGAGCTAGTGCTGCACCGGCTTGATGTGAAGACTGCTTATCTTCACGCTCCGATCGATTGTGAAATTTATATCGAACAGCCAGAAGGCTACGACAAAGAATCAGTCACAGGTGAAAAGCTAGTGTGTAAATTGCACAAGTCTCTCTACGGCTTGAAACAGTCCGGTAGAAATTGGAATGCTATGTTGCACACATGTCTAACTGAGAATGGTGTTGTACAAAATGCTGCTGATCATTGTGTGTACTTACGAGAGAAGTATTATGAGAACGTGATTTTACTAGTATGGGTAGACCATCTCATCATAGCATCTAAAAACAATGGTGTACTCAACAGTGTGAAAATGATGCTCACTGAAAGATTCAAAATGAAGGATCTAGGAAAATTGAAACATTTTCTGGGAATAGATTTTGACCAAACAAATGGTAAAGTCACAATGTCTCAAGAGAGATATGTTCACAACATCTTAGAGAGATTTGAAATGCAAAATTGCAAGTCCAGAGAGACTCCATGTGAACCAAAACTAGAGTACACAGATGTTGCAGACAAAACGACAGATCAAAGAAGGTTCAGGGAGGCAGTTGGAAGCCTAATTTACTTGTCCACATGCACACGTCCAGACAGAAGTTTTGTGGTCAGGAAGTTATCCCATCACTTTGCTGAGCCAACACAGTAAAATATGTCTTTAGATACCTCAAAGGTACAGCAGAAAACAAGTTATGTTTCAAAAGAAATGAAAGTGAAAAAGTGGGATTGAGAGTGTACAGTGACGCTGACTGGGCTTCAGATGTGTCTGACAGGAGAAGCACATCAGGTTATTGTGCTAGTCTAAGCGGAGGTAGCTCTCTAATCTCATGGAAAACAAGAAAACAAGCTACTGTTGCTTTATCCACATGTGAGGCAGAGTACATGTGGTTGGCAGTTGGGGGCGGCATGGCGTAGTGGGTAGAGCGGCCGTGCCAGAAACCTGAGGGTTGCAGGTTCGCTTCCCACCTATTGACATCCAAATCGCTGCCCTTGTGTCCTTGGGCAGGACACTTCACCCTTGCCCCCGGTGCCGCTCACACTTGTGAATAGATGATGAATGAATGATAGGTGGTGGTCGGAGGGGCCGTAGGTGCAAACTGGCAGCCACGCTTCCGTCAGTCTACCCCAGGGCAGCTGTGGCTACAGATGTAGCTTACCACCACCATCGTGTGAATGAATGATGGGTTCCCACTTTTCTGTGAGCGCTTTGAGTATCTAATAATAGAAAAGCGCGATATAAATCTAATCCATTATTATTATTATAATGTATTTACCTAGGACAGTGTGATAAAAAAAATACTTATACTCGTTTAAATAGATGATTTTCTTTGAACTGGGTACCAAAAGTTGTTTATTAAACTCAGAAATGTGACACTCAGCAGGAGATCTCTTATCTGATCAAGGTCTGGCTCCTGTGTCTTTGATGTGACATGTGGACTTTAGTTGACCTGGACATGTGTGTTTTCTCTCCCTGGTACCCCCCCCTGCTAAACTGTTGCCCTTTCCCGAGTGACCCCCCTCCCCTTCTGGGCAAACGACACCCTCTCCTTCTTCACAGGACTTTGGGTATTCATTCCACTGGTGTACTGTATGTAAATGAGCATGGAGGGTGGGACTTCTGAGAATGTATAATTGTCATGACATATTCTAAAAGATTTAGAACAAGCTGGAACGAACGGATGTGTCGTTCTGGTTTGGTCTCGCTTTGCAAAGCTTGTTATTATTTGTTTGTTACTTTGATAAATTATTTTAAAGCTATTTGTCACTAAAGGATTGTCTTTAAGAAATTTCCACGACAAGTTGGTGTGCAGAAGCGGGATCCCAAGAAGATCGCTGTTCCCGTTGGCAGAGGCCGCTGAAATGGACTAATCAACCCGGCAGCACAAAAAAGCTGACTTCTCCTTCCCAGAAATTTGAAAGGACGGGAGAGTTTTCGAGGCCCCTGCGAATCGGACGGCCGTCTCTTCGAGATCACGTTTAACCCGCTGCAACATCGTAACGGTAAATTAATTGAATCATCCTGACTGAAATTTTAAGACGAATCTCTGACATTTGAATTTCAAACAAAAGACGATTCCACAAAAGGTTTTTTTGTGTGACAAAGCTTGAGTGATTTATATGTTTCATACATGGGAAATTAGCCGTTCTTTTTCCGTCTCCCTACGATTTTTAATGCCGGGTTAGAGTCCCTGGGTTAGAGTCCCAAAATGTAGCGCTGGGTTAGAGTCCCTGGGTTAGAGTCCCAAAATGTAGCGCTGGGTTAGAGTCCCTGGGTTAGAGTCCCAAAATGTAGCGCTGGGTTAGAGTCCCTGGGTTAGAGTCCCAAAATGTAGCGCTGGGTTAGAGTCAATGGGTTAGAGTCCCAATCGTAGCACTGGGTTAGAGTCCCTGGGTTAGAGTCCCAAAATGTAGCGCTGGGTTAGAGTCCCTGGGTTGGAGTCCCAAAATGTAGCGCTGGGTTAGAGTCAATGGGTTAGAGTCCCAAAATGTAGCGCTGGGTTAGAGTCCCTGGGTTAGAGTCCCAATTGTAGCGCTGGGTTAGAGTCCCTGGGTTAGAGTCCCAATTGTAGCACTGGGTTAGAGTCCCTGGGTTAGAGTCCCAATTGTAGCGCTGGGTTAGAGTCCCTGGGTTAGAGTCCCAATTGTAGCACTGGGTTAGAGTCCCTGGGTTAGAGTCCCAATTGTAGCGCTGGGTTAGAGTCAATGGGTTAGAGTCCCAATTGTAGCACTGGGTTAGAGTCCCTGGGTTAGAGTCCCAATTGTAGCGCTGGGTTAGAGTCCCTGGGTTAGAGTCCCAATTGTAGCGCTGGGTTAGAGTCCCAAAATGTAGCACTGGGTTAGAGTCCCTGGGTTAGAGTCCCGATTTTAATGCCGGGTTGGAGTCCCAATGAAAGTAGCCGTGTCTTCCTAAAAACGTATCTATATGCCCGGTTAGAGGCCGGAAGAAATAACACGGATTTAGGGTTGGAGCCGTCTCGTCATAAATTTTAATGGGTTAGAGTCCCGATGATTAACAGTGTCTATAAGGCCGTGAGTGTATGCCCGGTTAGAGGCCGGAAGAAACAACACACATTTTAGTATGTTAAGTTTAAACAAAAAGAGCGGAAAATTAAAACAAGCTCGAATATGTAGTCCAGGAAAGTTAAGCCTGAGGTATTTGATTGTGATTTCCCATGTATGTGCACAATGAAAGAAAATATGTAGAGGGAGCCCTAATGTGTGTGAAAGTATGGGTGAATGAATTGGGATTTCCCAAGACTGGTTCATTTAGGATGAATCAATTGAGTAAAATTAAAGAAAAGTTAGCGCTACAAGAGGTCAACATGCGAAAGGGAAAGACTGTGGGTGTGAAAGATTTGAATTGTTTGAACAACATAAAGAAACATTAGATGAGTGAAGCAGAAAATAAAGAAAAGATCGATCTTGCAACCGATATTTTTCCCAGTACTCTGTTTTCGAGCCAATCTCAGGGCCTGAGTCGCAGTCGAAGGGTTTCTGAGGACTGGACGCCACTTTACCCCACTCTGCCCCCGCACTACGACCAGCAGCAGCAGCAGCAGCAACAGCAACAGCAGCACCAGCACCAACAACAGCACCCGCCGATGTCACCCCTCCAGCTCCAGCTTCAGCAGCTCCCAACTCTACCCCTCACAACGCCGTTTCCGCCCACTAACTACCAGCGGGCAGTCTCGGGGCACGGCGCAGCAGCCCCGGCGGGGTCCTCCCACTCACATCAGGATGACAATCAAGGAGCATCGGGCTCATCAATTCAACATGTGACCAACGAAGTGAATAAAATGTCTCTGAGTGAGGACAGTGCTGGCAGGACTCTGAGAAGTGGCAGAACCTTCCAGGCTCCGATGATGGAATATCCAGGACCGCAAGGGACTCCCGCTTTGGTCTTACACCAGATGGACCAGGAAATGCGTGAAGCGATCAGAGACTGGCCGTCACCACACAGAGGTGGAGACGCGCTTGCAGCCGCATTCCAGGCTTTCTGTCGGGCATGGCGTCCCACAGGAGCAGAAATACAAAAACTTCTGCTGGTGCATCTGGGACCGGAGCAGTTGGCAAAGATAGCAGCAGAGGTGCACGTGGGAAGTTTTGCCCCCTCCAAACTCCCTCTCTTTGTTTAAAATGCCAATTTTCTGCTGGATTTGCTCTCTATGAACTCCAAGGAAAAGATACCCGGCCGGGGGCAATTTTTGAAATAGGTGTCCAAGCTATGGCACGCCAGGGTCCAAATCCGGCCCCTGTTTTTTTTATTCATTTTTTTGCATTTTTGGGACATGGGGGACTTGTGGGACCCCACCAAGGACTGATTTTTGAACACTTTGAGGACTGCCACTGTGAAATGAACGCGGGATGGAGGCAAGAAGAAAGATGGACGTGGCCGTAACTATTGTTTCACGTGCGGAAAGGAAGGTCACTGGAGGCGAGACTGTCCTGAGAATAAACGGGATGGACAGCGGGACTATTGGGGCAGAGCGGATGGAGGCCAACTCAGAAACAATTCAGATTGACTGACCGGCTCGGGACCTGAGACAACGAAACAGATAAGTGTTGCACCCACACCCTCTCACGACAACACCATACTAACCGCTAACCGCAACGAAGACGCACTTGCTTTTACTGATACATTGCTGCTTGCTAAGGTGCAGGACAGAATTAGGGAATTAGAAGAGCGTGAACAGCCAATGATTGGGACGTATGCTTTTTGTGAGGACTTAGCCTATAAGAAAATGCCGATGATTGTGTGTGATGTGGGTGGAAGGTCATTGACGTTTCTTGTCGATTCTGGAGCGACAAACAGCGTAATTCAAACGAGTGAATTCTCTACAAAATTGAGTGGTAGAACTATGTTTTCCACTAGTGCGAGTGGGCAAACTGTCTTGAAAAGTTTTCAATACCAATTCGTTGTACATGGGCGACGGCTGATTGTACAATGACAACAAAACATTTGTTTTTAATGTCTGATCTTTGTCCAATCAATCTGTTGGGTCGTGATTTAATGTTAAAATGGGGTATCGGAATCACTCCGATGCCAGAAGGCCTCAAAGTGGAGAGGAATGCAAATGGGTCGAATTTTGTCTCATTGGAGGTGAATTGTCCGCTCTATATCTATCAGTGGTGGGTAACGACCACTGCTTTGCAGGATCTAGAGAGCACAATATCACCCTGTTTGAATCCAGTATCTGACAGAATTGAATCTGAAAGCATGTATTGTGTGTCACATGTTCACGAAGGTCCGGACCAAGAATATGAAGCTTCATTCTATCATGGTTTGAATGATAGTTTGTTTATTAATGACGTCTATTTCGATGGATGCAAATGTGCAGTTGCAGTAAAATTAACTCCATCACAAGAAATATTGGATCATGTTGAAAATTCCAGTCCGCACATTCCGATAGCAAAAGCTAAATCTGATAATTGGCGGGATTTAAATCCTTTTATGCATGACTGTTTATTGGCAAAGGATTGGCAACCGTGTGCACGCGGGAAAAAATGTATTCTATTCACAATCAGTTGATGCATATCGGATTAATTATGCGGCAAAAATTCATTTGCTACGTTCGGTGCAATTAGCATCTCCGACTGACGAAAAGTATGACGCACACCTGACTTTGACTGCGGTGACTTCTCCGACTGAGATTTCCTCCTTGTTGGCGCAAGCGGCGAGTTGTTTGTGGGCGAGGAACGACAGGCATGGGCTAATTCTGGTGCTGTTTTCCGGGATGGAGCCGGGTTTGGCCCTGACGCCTGAAGCTTTGTATGAATGTTGTCTGTCTATCTGTGTTGGCCCTGCGATGCGGTGGTGACTTGTCCAGGGTGTACCCCGCCTTCCGCCCGATTGTAGCTGAGATAAGCACCAGCGCCCCCCGCGACCCCAAAGGGAATAAGCGGCAGAAAATGAATGGATGGATGGGAAGCCTTGTCTTCCTAAACGCTTGTTTGATTGTTATGTGAAATTGAGTGATGGGTTGGACCATGTGTCAAAGGGAGGGATGTGTCCAGCAGTACAGCAATTCTGGTTTACTAAGGGCTTTTACGCTTTCACAGAACATCTCTGTAAAAGTTGTTTGATTTGTGCTCAAAATAATCCAGGTAAACTTAGACCATTACCACAAGCAGCACACCCACCGCCTAGTAGGGCTTTTGAGCATGTCATGATGGATTTCATTGAACTTACACCCAGTGAAGGGAAAAAATATTGTCTAGTGATGGTTGATATGTTTTCAAAATGTGTAGAAGCCTTCCCAGCGAAACATGCTTCTTCCGCTGCAGTGGCAAAAGCACTTTTAACTGAAATTGTGGCAAAGTGGGGCATTCCGAAGAAGTTATGGAGTGACAATGGTTCACATTTTGTAAATGAGGTGATACAGCAATTGTCTGATTATTTGCAAATTGATTTGAGAACTCATTGCAGCTACCATCACAATCCGGAGGTGCTGTTGAAAGAGAAAACGGAACAATTCAATTAAAACTTGCCAAATGTTGTGAAGAGACTAAGCTCAGCTGGCCTAAATGTTTGCGGATAGTTGTCATGTACATGCGTATGCGGGTGTGCACGCGTCATAACCTGTCACCTTTTGAGATTCTGTTTGCAGTCCCACCTAATGTGGGGATAGGACCATTAGAACCGCCAATTGAGACGACCCTGTGTGAAGACGGACTGGTTGTGACGGTACAACGGGAGAAGAAGACGGCAGAGGAACGATGACGTCGTTAGCTGTCAGCGTATTTAATGACAGTTTAGTGTGTGAGTGAGATGTGTATTTAACCAAAGAGATGTAGTGTGACGAAGTGTGAGACTTATCTGAGTATGGTTGCCAGAGGGTGTTGAGGATGCGTGTTGGGATCCAGGCGGAAGTCTAGCAAGGAGCAAGGCGGAATCGAACGTCGGGGAGCAGGCAGGTGGTCAAGGGCAGGAGCTTGGTTTCGTGGTCGTTAGGCAGGCGTGGGGTCGATGTCCAGGAAGGCAAGGGAAAATCCACGGGAGGTCCAAGGTGACGAGACACACAACTCGACGACAAGGAAGGATGGCGGGAGGCTGGAAGACGACACAACACAGGGGACAATGAGCACAACAGGGAAGGAGCACTGGGAGATAGTTTGCACATGCAGAGGAGCTAGATACGTGTGGGCTTACTGTACTGGGTACGTGAAGCTACGTTCTCGCGTCGGATCTCAGGCTGCGTCTGCTCTTGAAGGCAGCTCGCTCATCACAGGCAGGTGTGTAGTTTGGTAAGTGTTTGCAGGTGCGAGGAGGCACGCACGCAGCGGAGAGCACATGTGGCAGTGGCCCGTGGTGTGCTTGTCCGGACGCCCAGCAGGAGGAGACATAGCAGGAAGAGAGGAAGCAGGAGTGTGACCCATAACACTGGTAAGATATTGTATATCTTTAACAAAGTGTTTTGCTAATATTCGAAGGCAAGTCTCTTTGGCGCTTCCGGGGCGAGCGGATCATCCTCTACCCACCATTGTGCCGGGCGACTTCGTGCTTAACAAGAACTTCAGACGGAAGAGCTGGAAACAACGACGCTGGCTCGGCCCGTTCCAAGTTCTCCTCGTCACCCACACTGCAGTGAAAGTGGAAGAACGGCCGACGTGGGTCCACGCTTCGCAATGCAAGGCGATTTCGGGCCCTGTAGCGGTGGCCCCAGAGGAGTGAGGAGCTGTAAAATCGCTTTTGGCTCCTACGGCAGGATCCGCGGCTGCAGAGACGAGGGTTACACACACCTCCCTCGCATCACATCTTTAGAGAAACACTACTAGTTTGCAGACACAAGTGAAGGCGCTGAGGGCCAAAATCACCAGGACAAATGTGTAGCGGACTCACATAATGTCTCAAACTGCTATGTCTGTACATATATGCCTATAGCGGCGTCCAATCCACATGTCACACCTAAGCCTGTAATGGAGGGTTATAGATATTTTCCCAGGATGTGTTATACCTTTTTGCAGCAAATCTGAATGATACGGTTAAAGCGCATACGGGGACACCTTTGTCTTCGCTTGAAGATCCGAAGTTAGATTTTTATGATCTGTGGTCCGATAATGATACGAATGTGCTTTTTGGTCCAGTTTATATTAGGCCGGGTATGAAATGTGCGTGTTATGCGGTATCTTGGAGCCTTAGAGAGCCGCCAGTGCAGATGGGACAAATTCCACTGATGTATTGTTTAAACGTGACTAGTTCATGCACTACATATCACGGTAACACTAGTTTGAACATTTCACAGGCTGCGCAAGGAGGGGGCTGTTCTCCCTATTTTACAGATCAAACTGGCACGCGGCCTCAGGAGGATGTTCTGTGGCTTTGTGGCTTTAACGTTTATGTTAGATTGCCATAGAATTGGATGGGCCGTTGTGCTATGATAACAGCTGCTGACCACTCTTACATTGTGTCAGCTGTTCCGAGTCATAGGGGTAAGCGTGAGTATGCACCCCATGATGCGATTTGGGGTACAAATGTGCCTGCAGATCTTGAACTTTGGACACCAGGAGAAAAGGTGGCATTGTCATTGTTTCCACAGCCGGGTGTGGGGAAACTCATGCTTAGAATGGAGACGCTGAAATATCGGTTTTCAGGTTTTGTAAATTGGACAGTTACTATTACGGAGGCGAGCAGAGTGGAAATGAAGGCGTTACGGGCAGTGACTTTGCAAAATCGTATAGTATTAGACCATTTGGTAGCGAGCGTCGGAGGAGTTTGTGCTATGCTGAATTCATGGTGCTGTACGTACATTCCAGACAATACTGGAGATGATTCCGTCATTTCGCAGGGTATTCAGAATTTGACTTCTCTGCGAGACGCAATAGGAGAAGATTTTGTGGTGGATCCGTCCTGAGTAGCAAACTGGCGTTCGTGGATAATGCAAATTGGGACGATTATGCTAGTGGTCTTAGCTCTATTGTTTGTCTTGTCAGTTTGTGTGATTCCGCTGATAAGATCACTAATTACGCGTATGATTTCGTCTACGTTCGTTCAGTACACAGCCTTGGGACAAGGTGAGGTAGATTTCAAGGATGGAAATGAAGATCCGTTCTTTGAGATGTTACTTGATTATAATGTTGATTAGGTTGAGTATTTGTGTGGCGTTTTGTAATTTTATTTTTAATCATGTTATTACTTTCTAAGGGTTATTTGGTGTGTGTTTTTTTCGCTAGTTAGTAATGTTGTTGTTTGTAGTTTATTATAGTTAATAAAAGGGAGGATTGTGATAGCAAAATTACTTGTACTCATTTTAATTGATGATGTTCTTTAAACGGGTCGCCAAAAGTTGTTTATTAGGCTTAGGAATGTGACGTTCTGCAGGAGACCTCTGATCTGATCAAGCTCTGTCTTCTGTGTCATCCTTCTGGACAAACCACACCCTCTCCCCTTCACAGGACCTTGGGCATTCTTTTACTGGGATACTGTATGTTAATGAGCATGGAGAGTGGGACTTCTGAGAATATAATATTGTCATGACATATTCTAAAAGAGTTAGAACAAGCTGGAACGAACGGATGTGTCGTTCTGGTTTGGTCTCGCTTTGCAAAGCTTGTTATTATTTGTTTGTTACTCTAATAAATCATTTTAAAGCTATTGGTCACAAAAGGATCGTCTTTAGGAAATTTCCACGACAGCAGAGGCAGCAGAAGTCCACAGGAGGGCGCACGTTGCCTCTTAATAAGTCTGGTCTCTCTCGCTCTCTCTCTTTTTCTCTCTCTTTCTCTCTCTCTCTCTCTCTCTTGCTCTCTCTCCCTCTCTCTCACTCACTCTCTCTCTCTCTCTCTCTCTCTGTCTAGCTCTTTGTCTCTCTCTTGCTCTCTCTTTCTTTCTCTCTCTCTCTCTCTCTATATATATATATATATATATATTATATATATATATATAAATATACATTTAATTTATACGTTAAACATGTATTTAATATTTATACACTAAACAAGTTTTTTTTTAATAATTATATATTAAACAGTTGTTTAATTAATAATTATACACTGAACAAGTTTTTAATACTCGTATATTAAACAGTTGTTTAATTAATACTTATACACTAAACATGTAAAGGAGGAATTGGAAGTCTGGGACACTAAATAAGGCACACTTGGAAGTAATGAAGTTCTTTGTGTGTGCAGTTGCAGCAGAAGTCCACAGGAGGGCGCACGTTCCCTCTTAATAAGTCTGGTTCTTTCTCTCTCTCTCTCTCTTTATATACATATATATATATATATATATATATATATAAATATATATATATATATATATATATATACATATATATATATATATATATATATATACATATATATATATATATATATATATATATATATATATATATATATATATATATATATATATATATATATATATGTCTTGATTGGATTATCCAGAGAATAGTGCTCGATACCGTGGTAGAGCGCAAAATCTCCTGATGATTGAGGGAACCCCTCGTGAAACAGTTCTGTAGAGATGAAGTAGTCTTGTGATTTTTATCCCACACCTACATATATATATATATATATACATATATATATATATATATATATATATATATATATATATATATATATATATATATATATATATATATATATATATATATATATATATATATATTTATACAATTTATACGCTAAACATGTATTTAATATTTATACACTAAATAAGTTTTTAATATTCATATATTAAAAAGTTGTTTAATTAGTAAAGGAGGAATTGGAAGTCTGGGACACTAAATAAGGCACACTTGGAAGTAATGAAGTTCTTTGTGTGTGCAGTTGCAGCAGAAGTCCACAGGAGGGCGCACGATCCCTCTTAATAAGTCTGGTGCCCCCCTCCCCCCACATAAGTTATGTGTCTAGTTTTATCAGCCAGCCCTATTGGCCATTTTCCTACTTTTTTAACATCAGTCATGTGTCTATCATTATATATATTGTATTGTTTTACAGCCCAGCCCTATCGGCCTTTTTTCAAATGACTTTTTTAATTGGTTTCGATTTGATGTATTTTGCAATATATATTGACATCGTTTAATCGCCCAGCCCTATCGGCTTTTTTCCATTTTTTCTATCTATGTGTCATGCTATTAAATTGATATATCGGTGTCAGCCAGCGATCCTTGGTCCGCTTCCGATGGTGCGGAGGCTTGGAGGCGTGTGTGGACTAATGGAGGGGGTGTTTCCACCAGGCGTGTATGGAGGCCTATTTCATTCAGGGGAGGAGCCAGAAATGATGACGTAAGAAGCCCCGTGACCGCTTCGGGAAGCAGTACAGATTTGCCGGAAAATTCGACAAGTGATAAACCGCCCAAGCTCCATCGAAAATGTTGTCTTTTGAGTCTTGTGGTCAGTTGGGAATATGGAGAGAGAATAAAAACAGTTTTTTAAATGCCACTAGAATCAAAGAAGGATGACAAACTGAATCAAAACAACAAACTTGATGTCCATTTCATAAACATTAGATTACTGATTGTTGTTGGTAACGTCAACAAAACTTTGATAGCACAAAGGTTGGCGCGTTGGCCTTTTATTCTACAAGACGTGAGTTCCATTCTTGGCAACGTCAGTTCCCAATTGTGTTTATCAATGGAAAACAATACACTTATTAAAGTAAAGCTTTCTGTATTAATTATTTTCAAGCAGCTACCAGAAATCCATAGCTGGATAAGGGAGAGGTTTTTGAAATAATAAAAAAAAGAATCACCTATAACCAAAAATAGAAATGAACTAAATCTCCTCTGTTCTGTACATCATTGTCCAAGTGACATTATATTGTCATCTTCCTCTTTATGCCATTTCCTCAAGGTGACAGAAAAACATGATACAACCTGCCTATCATGTGATTCTACCATGTTGGCAAAATACAAACACACAATATATTGACATATATAACACATAAAACATGGAATTAGAAGTGAACAGTACCCATCCCTACCAGCAAGTGTTGTTGTACTGGAAACTAATTTACAAACACAACTTCATCACACACAATACTCCACTATGGAATTGTTCTTATATTAAAATGAGAAACAAATCCATCTTTGTACAGCTATGGTTTGAAAAAGGCATTTGGTCACTGATGCACTTATTGAATGATAAAGATATTTTAATATTTGAAGATTTCATTAAGCACAACCTGCAAATAAAAAATATTACAAAATTTAAAAAGGCTTTCATTCAAAATATTCTAGTTACTGCATCTTTTTTTAATTCTTTACTATTTCTTCTTATTATTATTTTCTCTGGAACAAAAAAATACTCATAACTTTAGTTTCCATTCTTTCTAAGGCAAAAGAGTTAATCACAGAAAAATAAAGATGGAATTGAGCACTTAAAATAATATTTTGTATGTTGTTTTGCAATTGAAGACAACACTTGTTGGTTCTGTGACTGGGAAACACAATAAACAGTTTATTTTAAGAATGTATGCAAAGTAAATCTCTGTGGGATGATGTACAATATTGGCTTTTGTCTGACACTCCAAACTTTGACTGATATTGATGTTGTTTTGGGGATGTTGAAAAAGAAAAAAAAAAAATACATGAAAAATGTTTAAAACATAATACTGGATTTATTTGATGTATCCACAAATGTAAGTTTGTAAAAACAAAACCATCCTTTCACATTTATACTGCATAAAGGTCTGGGGACATACATATAAAACAATCACAACACAATCAAATACAGAGTAATAAATGAAGTGGTCCAGAAGATGTTTCAGATGTGAACCAGTACATATGTATATCATATAAAGGTGATAATCTATGGGATTATTAACAATTACAAATAAAATATGTAATACTTCAATATTTCATATGAATCTGAAATTGCATGATGATATCTATCTATATATCTATATATCTATATATCTATATATCTATATATATATATAGATATATATATATATATATATATATATATACATATATGTATATATATATATATGTGTGTGTGTGTGTGTGTGTGTGTGCGCGTGTGTGTGTGTACATACACACAAAATGTTTTTTCCATGTAAAATAAGTCTCGTACTGTTTACTCAAATTGTTTTTTCTTTTTTTTTTAATAAAATTACACATTGTTGCATATTAAGGCATGTGCTGGACTGAAAATAGCACTAATATAAAATATCTAATCTATAAATGTAGAAGCACATTAAGAATATTGTTACTCAAACAACAATGTCACCAGAGGTGGGTAGTAACGCGTTACATTTACTTGAGTAACTTTTGGGATAAATTGTACTTCTACGAGTAGTTTTTATGCAACATACTTTTACTTTTACTTGAGTATATTTATAGAGAAGAAACGCTACTTTTACTCCGTTCCATTTATCTACATTAAGCTCACTACTCGCTACTTTTTTTTATGGATCTATTAATGTTTATTTTGGTTAATGACAGAGCTTCAAAGTAGGAACTACGCATGCCTGCGTTTCACCAATCACATGCAGTCACTGGTGACGTTGGACCAATCAAACAGAGCCAGGCGGTCACATGACCGTGATACGTAAAACCCGACTTAAACGTGTTGACAAACTTATTGGGGTGTTACCATTTAGTGGTCAACTGTACGGAATATGAACTGTACTGTGCAATCTAATAATACAAGTTTCAATCAATCAATCAAAAGTTTAAAGGAACAAATACACTTTTTATTTCAACCGTACTTCCCGTCAAAAGCCTAAAGACTGATCGCACAGTTCCTGTTTTCACAATAAAAGCGCCGCTCCATCGCGCCTGCATTAACAAAATAAGAGTCTCCGAAAGCCAGCGCAAACAAGCTAGCAAGCAACGGAGATTGCCGCCAATGTATTTCTTGTAAAGTGTATAAAAACGAATATAGAAGCTGGACAAATAAGATGCCAAAAACCAACGACTTTCATGTGGTATTAGACAGGAAGGAGCAACTTTTTTTCTCCTCCATTTGAAAACGTGGACGTCTGATTCCAATCAATGCAAGTCATCAGAATCAGGTAATACACCAACTTATATTCTTGTCTTCATGAAAGATAGGAATCTATATGTTAAACATGCATGTATATTCATTAAAACACCTTTAACATGTCAACAAAAACAGCAAAATAAATAAATATAAATTATATACTGTATATATAAATGTATGTGTAAATATATGTGTGTGTATGTATGATATGTGTGTGTATGTATGATATGTGTGTGTATGTGTATGTATATATGAGGTAGATCACCTCGACTTGATCATTTATTAAGTAATTGATTAATGTTGAAAAACTTATTGGGGTGTTACCATTTAGTGGTCAATTGTACGGAATATGTACTGTACTGTGCAATCTACTAATACAAGTTTCAATCAATCAATCAATCAATCAATCAATCAAATCAATGAATGCCTACTGAGCCTATGGTGCTGTTAAGTTATTGTGGCTCAATGGGCCATTTTTTAATTTTATTTTAATGTACTATTATTTAATATATATTATTGTTTTAGTTGCTTAAGAGATATTCCTGTCTCTGAATTTGCTCATTGCTATTTTTATGTTTTTGTGCATTATTTGTTGCCGTAATCATTAAACAAACAGGTTACTCATCAGTTACTCAGTACTTGAGTAGTTTTTTCACAACATACTTTTTACTTTTACTCAAGTAAATATTTGGGTGACTACTCCTTACTTTTACTTGAGTAATACATCTCTAAAGTAACAGTACTCTTACTTGAGTACAATTTCTGGCTCCTCTACCCACCTCTACCCGTGAACACACACCTCCGATTATCAGGTACTGTTAAACTCACTAAGACACTAGCAACACAATAGAAAGATAAGGGATTTCCCAGAATTATCCAAGTAAATGTGTTTAAAAACATCTGAATCCGTCCCAATGCAATCGCGTTTTTTTTTTTTACTTGTTATTTTTTTTCTTGTCCTTAGCTATCAATATCCTCAAACACGAATCTTTCATCCTCGCTCAAATTAATGGGGAAATTGTCGTTTTCTCTGTCCGAATAGTTGTTTTTGTTGGAGGCTCCCATTAAAATCAATGTGAGGATGTGAGGAGCCATCAACATGTGACGTCATCGTCTGCGATTTCCGGTAAAGGCAGGGCTTTTTTATCAGCACCAAAAGTTGCGAACTTTATCGTGGATGTTCTCTACTAAATCCTTTCAGCAAAAATATGGCAATATCGCGAAATGATCAAGTATGACACATCGTTTAAATAAGAAAATCTCATTTCAGTAGGCCTTTAAACATATATATATATGTAGGATTTTATATATATATATATATATATATATATATATATATATATAATACATATATATATATATATATATATATAATCCTACATATTGGCAGCCATAGTGATTCATTTATTCAGCGGAGCAATACAACCTGGATCCGACAAAAAAGTAAACACAAATGCTGTCTTCCTCGCTGATATAACATGATAGCAACATGCATCTGCTAGCTCACGATTGCCCCCACTTCTCAATGTGGCGAGTTGGAGTACTACAAGAGACACTCTAATACAGTACTTAAATCTGTATTTTGATAATGATGATGATGATGATGATGATGTATCTGTTCAAGTGAACAATTGGATCCACAAGGGACAACAACCCTTTCCACAGACTACACACACATAGTAAACATCAATATTAGAAGCCCAGAACAATATATTTGAAGAAGACTTTAGAGTTGAAAGTGAAGATGTGAGGTGAAATAAGTACAAATGCAGCAAAAAAACAAGCAACTCCACTCACGATGACTCTAAAGTTCAGTGATGTGTTGCTAACTTCAGCCTTTTTCTTCTTTGTTGATGTTTTGCAGGAGTTAACATCCATGATGTAACAATGCTGCTCATCTACCAGAGTCCACGTTTTGATTCATTCATACTTTTAATTGGATAATAACATTAATAAAATGCAATGGAAACAATGTGTGGAAAAAAACAAATGAAAATAATAAAATGTCGCTACATATATAATGTTTAATACATGCACACAACTTAAAAAGTAACTACAGGACAACATATAACCTACTCAGTGACTTAGTGGTTAGAGTGTCCGTCCTGAGATGGGTAGGTCGTGAGTTCAAATCCCGGCCAAGTCATACCAAGACTCAGCATTAAGGGTTGGAATTGGGGGTTAAATCACCAAAAAATGATTCCCAGGCGCGGCACCGCTGCTGCCCACTGCTCCCCTCAGCTCCCAGGGGGTGATCAAGGGTGATTGGTCAAATGAAGAGAATAATTTTGCCACACCTAGTGTGTGTGTGACAATCATTGGTACTTTAACTTTAGAAGCCTACTGAAATTAGATTTTCTAATTCAAACGGGAATAGCAGGTGCATTTTATGTGTCATAATTGATCATTTCGCGATATTGCCATATTTTTGCTGAAAGGATTTAGTAGAGAACATCCACGATAAAGTAGGCAACTTTTGGTCGCTAATAAAAAAGCCCTGCCTTTACTGGAAGTATGTGCGCGTGACGTCACGAGTTGTAGGACTCCACACATATTCACATTGTTTTTAATGGGAGCCACCAGCAGTAACAACAATTCGGACCGAGAAAGCGACAATTTCCCCATTAATTTGAGCGAGGATGAAAGATTTGTGAATTAGGATATTGATAGTAAAGGACTAGAAGAAAAACAAAAAAAAAACGCGACGGCTCCGGGAGACGGCAGTGTGAGCGTTTCAGATGTAATTAGACACATTTACTAGGATAATTGTGGAAGATCACTTATCTGCTTATTGTTTTAATAGTGTTTTAGTAAGATTGTAAAAACATACCTCGAGGTCGGATGGCTGCGGTGAACACGCCAGTGTCTCAGAGAGAAGCCGAGGAGCCAAGCTCACAGCTGCTGCAGGGCGACAAATAATCCAACGATTTTTCCGGTAAGATATATATCACAATTTCCCCATCCAAAAACATGCTGGTTGACGTAGAGAAAACATGTTCGCTTGACCGCTCTGTGTTAAAAACAAACAAAGAAACACCGGCTGTGTCTCGGTGCTAAAGGCAGCTGCAATCCACCGCTTTCCACCAACAGCATTCTTCTTTATAATCTCCATTATTAAATGAACAAATTGCAAAAGATTCAGCAACACAGATGTCCAAAATACTTTGTAATTGCGCGATGAAAAGAGACGACTTTTAGCCGTGTTTGGTGCTACGCTAATATGTCCCCTCCAACAGGTGACGTCACGCGTATGCGTCATCATTCCGCGACATTTTTAACAAGTAACTGGAGAGAAATTTAAAGGGTAACATTATCACAATTTCAGAAGGGTTAAAACCAATAAAAAACAGTTCCCAGTGGTTTATTTTATTTTTTGAAGTTTTTTTCAAAATGCTATCCATCATGGATTATCCCGAAAAAAGGCTTTAAGTGCCTGATTTTCGCTATCTGTAAATCCACCCGTCCATTTTCCTGTGACGTCACATAGTGACGCCAATACAAACAAACATGGCGGATAGAACAGCAAGATATAGCGACATTAGCTCGGATTCAGACGTGGATTTCAGCAGATTCAACAGATTACGAATGTTTTGAAACGGATGGTTGGAGTGTGGAGGCAGATAGCGAAAACGAAATTGAAGAAGAAACTGAAGCTATTGAGCGAATAGCTATTGAAGCTATTCGGCGATCGCCTTCTAACCAACGATTGCATCTTTTGACCACAGGAGCAACTTAAATCCATCGATTGGTAAGTGTTTGTTTAGCATAACATGTGGGTGGAGGGAAAGGCTGGAGGCAAATATAGCTACAAATGTACATACAGCTAGCCTAAATAGCATGTTAACATCGATTAGCTACCAGTCATGCCATGACCAAATATGTCTGATTAGCACATAAGTCAATAACATCAACAAAACTCACCTTTGGGATTTCGTAGACTTTATCGTTGGAAATGCATCTGCTTTGAGTGTCGGAGGATATCCACACATCTCTGTGCCATGTCTGTCGTAGCATCGCCGGTAAAATGTGCAGAACAAACAAGGGACTTTCGCATCTTTTGACAATGGTGCAACTTGAATCCGTCGATTGGTATGTGTTTGTTTGGCATTAAATGTGGGTGGAGGGAAAGGCTGGATGCAAATATAGTTACAAATGAGGCATAACGATGCAATATGTACATACAGCTAGCCTAAATAGCATGTTAGCATCGATTAGCATGCCATGCTAATCGATGCACACGCCACGTAAGTCAACTTTAATCCGTCCCTGTTCATGTTGTTACACCCTCCAACAACACACCGACGAGGCATGATGTCTCCGAGGTACGGAAAACAGTAGAAAAAACGGAAAATAACAGAGCTGATTTGACTTGTGTGTGTAATGTGTTTGAGAAAATGGTGGATTGCTTCCCGTTGTAACGTCACAGGTGAAAGGTCATTGCTCCGACAGCGAACAATTGAAAGGCGTTTAAATCGCCAAATTCATCCTTTTAGAGTTCGGAAATCGATTAAAAAAAACATATGGTCTTTTTTCTGCAACATCAAGGTATATATTGACGCTTACATATGTCTGGTGATAATGTTCCCCTTTAAAATTGCAATTCAGTAAACTAAAAAGGCCGTATTGGCATGTGTTGCAATGATAATATTTCATCATGGATATGTAAACTCTCAGACTGCGTGGTCGGTAGTAGTGGCTTTCAGTAGGCCTTTAAATTTAACAGTAGAAGATGAGAGGCACTACATACAACATCAAATATACATTCATATTAAACATGCTGTGTTTTTAAAGTACATTTAGCACAATCACTAAGTGTTTTTAAATCCCTGCAGCTTCCATGACTGTTACACACTTGTGTTTACTGTCCTGATACTTATGCCGGAACATCTTATCACACACAGTGCAACTAAATGGTTTTTCTCCAGTGTGTTCTCATGTGTGTGGTCATGACAAGATTTGTGGAGAAATGCTTCTTACAAACAGGGCAAGTCAAAGGTTTCTCTCCAGTATGTGTTCTCATGTGTGCGGGCATCTTAGGCTTTGTGGAGAAACTCTTCTTACAAACAGAACAAGTAAAAGGTTTCTCTCCAGTGTGTGTTCTCATGTGTATGGAGATGTCAGGCTTTCTGGAGAAACACTTCTTACAAACAGAGCAAGTAAAAGGTTTCTCTCCAGTATGTGTTCTCATGTGTGCGGACATGTTAGGCTTTGTGGAGAAAGTCTTCTTACAAACAGAGCAAGTCGAAGGTTTCTCTCCAGTATGTGTTTTCATGTGTGAGGACATGTTAGACTTTGTGGAGAAACTCTTCTTACAAACAGAACAAGTAAAAGGTTTCTCTCCAGTGTGTGTTCTCATGTGTATGGAGATGTCAGGCTTTCTGGAGAAACACTTCTTACAAACAGAGCAAGTAAAAGGTTTCTCTCCAGTATGTGTTCTAATGTGTGTGATCATATGTTGCGTTGTGGAGAAACGCTTCTTACAAACAGAGCAAGTCAAAGGTTTCTCTCCAGTATGTGTTCTCATGTGTGAGGACATGTTAGACTTTCTGGAGAAATTCTTCTTACAAACAGAGCAAGTAAAAGGTTTCTCTCCAGTGTGTGTTCTCATGTGTCTGGTCATGGCAGGCTTAATGGAAAAACTCTTCTTACAAACAGAGCAAGTAAAAGGTTTCTCTCCAGTATGTATTCTCATGTGTATTTTAATATAACTCTTGTGTCTAAATGATTTCCCACATTCAGAGCAGTCAAAGTATTTGTTATTAGTGTGATGTCTCGTATCACCTTTGGAGTCATTTTTACTCTCCAAAGGTTTTTGGATGTGGTCACTGTGATCAGAAGAGTGTGACATCATGTGATCCATGTCTGACAGTGGAGCAAAGATGCTGTCTGGTTCTGACTTTATATCTTCACAATGCTCTCCATCAGCTTCTGTGATGTGTTGACTTACAAGCTCCGCCCCTCTGTTCTCCTCACTTTGACTGTGATGAAGCTGTAAGGACTGAGCTTCATCTTCATCATTAGCCTCCTCCACCCTTTGAAGCTGCTTCGACAGTTCCTCCTCTTCCTCTTTAATGTGGGAGGGGTCCTGTAGCTCCTTCTGTCCCACACTGGAGCTCCACTCCTGCTGCTTAGAGGGAATATCTTCATGACTCTCTGCTGACACCTGCTGGACGTCTGCAGAACATAAAACACAAATGAGGTGTTACTGTATAGAAGTTTGCAGTATTCAAACTATTCACATGTGAGTTAGGCCAAACAGACAGTGATGGGCAAGCGACCTGGAAAATGTATTAAGCTAAGCTACAAGTTACTCCCAATTAAATGTAGCTAAGCTATCCTCAGAGAATTGTAGCAAGCTACACTACACGCTACACTGCAAAAGCAGCGTAAAAATACCCATCATCTCAAACAGGTAAATTCCCAAACAAAATGAAAATAGCTAAAATTGCACCAATTTATCAGACTGGAGACAAACACCAATTTACAAATTATAGACCTGTTTCTTTACTTCCACAATTTTGTAAAATCATTGAAAAACTGTCGGATTAGAGAGTTTTACAAACAAACATAACATATTAGATGAGAACCAATATGTATACAGAGCTAATATTTCAACTACGATGGCTGTAATAGAAATGACAGAAGAAATGACCAATGCAATAGATAGTAAAAAAAAAATATGCAGCAGCAGTGTTTATTGATCCAACTAAAGCATTTGACACTATTAATCACAATATTTTAATCAAAAAACTATACTGGTATGGCATCAGAGGGTTGGTCTTAAACTGGATTCGAAGATATTTAACCAACAGGAAACAATACGTGAAGCTAGACGAACACACTTCTACAACACTAAATATATCCTGTGGTGTACCTAAGGCAGGGGTGCCCACACTTTTTCTGCAGGCGAGCTACTTTTCAATTGACCAACTCGAGGGGATCTACCTCATTTATATATATCATTTATATTTATTTATTTATGAAAGAGACATTTTTGTAAACAAGTTAAATGTGTTTAATGATAATACAAGCATGTGTAACACATATAGATGTCTTTCTTTCACCAAGACAAGAATATAAGTTGGTGTATTACCTGATTCTGATGACTTGCATTGATTGGAATCAGACAGTAATGATGATAACGCCCACATTTTCAAATGGAGGAGAAAAAAAGTTGTCCTTTCTGTACAATACCACATGAAAGTGGTTGGTTTTTGGCATCTAATTCATCCAGCTTCCATACACTTTACAAGAAAAACATTGGTGGCAAATTCCGTAGCTTGCTTGATTGACATTCACGGCACCCGAGGGTCTTGTGAGATGACGCTGGCTGCTGCCAGTTCATTATTTTGAAAAAATGACAGAGAGGAAGGCGAGAAACACTTTTTATTTCAACAGACTTTCGCGCCGTCCATTCCGTCAAAACTCTAAAGGCCGACTGCACATTTCCTATCTTCACAATAAAAGCCCTGCTTCATGCTGCCTGCGCTAACTAAATAAGAGTCTCGGAAAGCTGGCGTGCACAAGTGATGTGCACGCCAGCTTTCTGAGGGATCGCTTGTGCACGCCAGTTTTCCGAGACTCTTATTTAGTTAGCGCAGGCAGCATGAAGCAGGGCTTTTATTGTGAAGATAGGAAATGTGCAGTCGGCCTTTAGAGTTTTGACGGAAGGTACGGCGCGAGAGTCTGTTGAAATAAAAAGTGTTTCTCGCCTTCCTCTTGGTCATATTTTAATAATAATGATCTTGCAGCAGCCAGCGTCATCTCACAAGACCCTCCGGTACCGTGAATGTCATTTAAGTGACGTCTTGGTGAAGATTGATGATCACTCATTTTTAGGTCTATTTTTTTTAAAAGCCTGGCTGGAGATCGACTGACACACCCCCCGCGGTCGACTGGTAGCTCGCGATTGACGTAATGGGCACCCTTGACCTAAGGGATCAAAACTAGGACCAACATGGTTCAAGCTTTATATAAATGACATTTTTAAAGTTATAAAATATTTAAAATTTGTATTATTTGCGGATGATACAACAGTGTTTTGTTCAGGAGAGAACACACAGAAGATAATACAAATAATAACAGAAGAAATGAACAAATTAAAAAGATGGTTTGACAAAAACAGACTATCTTTGAATTTCGGTAAAACTAAAATAATGCTATTTGGTAAAAGTAGAAAAGAAGTGTCAAACACAAATACAAATAGACGGAATAGATATTGAAAGAGTAAATGAAACCAAATTTCTAGGTATAATGATTGATGATAAAATGAACTGAAAATCTCATGTAAAAAATTTACAACATAAAGTAGCAAGAAACACGGCAATAATGAATGAAGCAAAACATGTTCTGGACCAAAAATCACTTCATATTCTCTACTGCTCACTAGTGATACCATATCTGAGTTATTGTGCAGAAAAATTGGGAAATAACTGCAAAAGTACACTTCATTCATTAACTGTGTTACAAAAAAGATCAGTTAGAATAATACATCATGTTGGATATAGACAACATTCAAACAATTTATTTATTGAATCAAAAATACTGAAATTCCACAACATAGTGAATTTGCAAACAACTAAAATTATACACAAAGCAAACTATAACCTGCTAGCCAAGAATATACAACAATTTTTCTCAAAAAAAAGAGGAGAAATATAATCTTAGAGAAAAATGTAATTTAAAACATTTGTATGCACGTACAACATTTCAGACCTTCAGTATATCAGGATGTGGAATTAAATGATGGGATGCATTAAGCAAAGCAATCAAACAATGTACTAATATCATCCACTTCAAGAAACTCTTCAAACTTCAAGTCTTTACAAAGTAGAAAGAAGAAGAACCATGATAATAAACATTCTGAATTTATGTCATCCATCCATTCATTTTCTAGATGTTCTTACTCATCTCACCATATGAAATGGAACTTACTTCACTGAGAGTTATTTATTTATTTTTATTGTGATTACTTATGGAGTATATTGTCAATAAATTAAGAACTGGAAGTGAACAAAAGTTTTAGCAACTGTTATGTAAAAGAATCAATCATCAATCAATCAATGTTTATTTATATAGCCCCAAATCACAAATGTCTCAAAGGACTGCACAAATCATTACAACTACAACATCCTCGGAAGAACCCACAAAAGGGCAAGGAAAACTCACACCCAGTGGGCAGAGAGAATTCACATCCAGTGGGACGCCAGTGACAATGCTGACTATGAGAAACCTTGGAGAGGACCTCAGATGTGGGCAACCCCCCCCCCCCCTCTAGGGGACCGAAAGCAATGGATGTCGAGCGGGTCTAACATGATGCTGTGAAAGTTCAATCCATAGTGGCTCCAACACAGCCGCGAGAGTTCAGTTCAAGCGGATCCAAGACAGCAGCGAGAGTCCAGTCCACAGGAAACCATCCAAAGCGGAGGCGGATCAGCAGCGTAGAGATGTCCCCAACCGATACAGGCGAGCGGTCCATCCTGGGTCCCTACGAGCGGTCCATGCTGGGTCTCGACTCTGGACAGCCAGTACTTCATCCATGGTCATCGGACCGGACCCCCTCCACAAGGGAGGGGGGGGACATAGGAGAAAGAAAAGAAGCGGCAGATCAACTGGTCTAAAAAGGAGGTCTATTTAAAGGCTAGAGTATACAGATGAGTTTTAAGGTGAGACTTAAATGCTTCTACTGAGGTAGCATCTCGAACTGTTACCGGGAGGGCATTCCAGAGTACTGGAGCCCGAACGGAAAACGCTCTATAGCCCGCAGACATTTTTGGGCTCTAGGAATCACTAATAAGCCGGAGTCCTTTGAACGCAGATTTCTTGCCGGGACATATGGTACAATACAACCGGCAAGATAGGATGGAGCTAGACCGTGTAGTATTTTATACGTAAGTAGTAAAACCTTAAAGTCACATCTTAAGTGCACAGGAAGCCAGTGCAGGTGAGCCAGTACAGGCGTAATATGATCAAACTTTCTTGTTCTTGTCAAAAGTCTAGCAGCCGCATTTTGTACCAACTGTAATCTTTTAATGCTAGACATGGGGAGACCCGAAAATAATACGTTACAGTAATCGAGACGAGACGTAACAAACGCATGGATAATGATCTCGGCGTCTTTAGTGGACAAAATGGAGCGAATTTTAGCAATATTACGGAGATGAAAGAAGGCCGTTTTAGTAACGTTTTTAATGTGTGACTCAAAGGAGAGAGTTGGGTCGAAGATAATACCCAGATTTTTTACCGAGTCACCTTGTTTTATTATTTGGTTGTCAAATGTTAAAGTTGTATTATTAAATAGAGGTCGGTGTCTAGCAGGACCGATAATCAGCATTTCCGTTTTTTTGGCGTTGAGTTGCAAAAAGTTAGCGGACATCCATTGTTTAATTTCATTAAGACACGCCTCCAGCTGACTACAATCCGGCGTGTTGGTCAGCTTTAGGGGCATGTAGATGCTGAAGAGTACAGGGCCAAGGACCGAACCCTGGGGAACTCCACACGTTACCTTAACATAGTCCGAGGTCACATTGTTATGGGAGACGCACTGCATCCTATCAGTAAGATAAGAATTAAACCAAGACAGGGCTGAGTCTGACATACCAATTTGTGTTTTGATACGCTCTAATAAAATATTATGATCGACGGTATCGAAAGCAGCGCTAAGATCGAGGAGCAGCAACATAGATGACGCATCAGAATCCATCGTTAGCAATAGATCATTAGTCAATTTTGCGAGGGCTGTCTCAGTCGAGTGATTTGCCGTGAAACCGGATTGAAAGGTTTCACATAGATTTTTAAAAGCTAAGTGTTCATTTAGCTGCTCTGCAACAATTTTTTCGAGGATTTTCGAAATAAAGGGAAGGTGAGACACCGGTCGGTAGTTTACCATGAGGTCAGGATTGAGGTTAGGTCTTTTAAGGAGAGGATGAATAACCGCTTTTTTGAATGCTAGGGGAACAGTGCCCGAGGAAAGTGATAAGTTTATAATATTTAGCACTGATGGACCTAATAATACAAAAAGCTCCTTGATAAGTTTCCCAGGAAGTGGGTCAAGTAAACATGTTGTTTGTTTTATTCCATTTACACGTTGTAACAATTCTTCTAGTGTTATTTCATCAAAACGAGAGAAACTATTTTGGATATTTGCAGTATCCGCCGTATATACAGTCGTATCTGTGTTACTATAACCCAGTTGTAGCTGAGACGCATTGTCTTTAATCTCCTTTCTAATAAGTTCAATTTTCTTATTAAAGAACTTCATAAAGTCATCTGCCGAATGGGTGGAGCTACTGGAAGGAGTCCCTTGTTGGGTTAGCGATGCTACTGTACTAAACAAAAATTTTGGATCGTTTTTATTAATGCGGATGAGATTTGAGTAATAATTAGTTTTAGCTAAGGTAAGCATGTGTTTATAAGTTATTAAACCATCACTCCATGCTTGATGGTGCACCTCAAGTTTAGTCGTGCGCCATTTGCGTTCCAGCTTTCTACATAATAATTTCTGAGCTCTAGTTTCTTCAGTAAACCATGGCGTACGCCTTTTTGGAGCCTTTTTTAACTTCAGCGGTGCTATGTTATCAATGGTTTCGCGCAGGGCGTTGTTAAAGCTGTTAGTGAGGTTATCAATAGAGCCCACATACTTTGGGAACGGTGCCATTACCGAGGGCAGTAGGTCCGCAAGAGTCGTCGTTGTGGCAGCATTAATGTTGCGGCTGCTATAGCAGTTTTTATTATTATTAGCTTGCCGAACATGAGTCTGAACTTCGAATTTTATAAGGTAATGATCGGACATTACTTTAGTATACGGGAGTATCATAACTTTGGAAATGGTGATACCTCTGACAAGCACTAGGTCTATCGTATTACTGCTGCGATGCGTCGGTTCATTTATTATTTGTGTAAGACCACAGCTATCAATTATAGTCTGGAGCGCCACGCACGGTGGGTCCAATGGGGTATTCATATGGATATTAAAGTCCCCCATTATAGTTATATTATCGGCGTGTGTCACTAAATCAGCAACAAACTCTGAGAATTCACTAATAAAGTCCGAATAGGGCCCTGGGGGGCGGTAGATAACGGCCAGGCACAGAGGCAGAGGGGTGGCAGACTTCATAGAAAGCAAATCAAACGATTTATATTTATTATTTAAGTTAGGACTAAAGTTAAAGTTTTCGTTGTATATTAGTGCGACCCCCCGACCCCTTTTAAGGGGACGGGCAATATGCGCATTCGTATAGTTAGGTACACTCTGAGAGTTCAGAGTGTACCAAACAAAACAGGAAACGTCCTGACCTCAATTTTGTGTACAAGGCCTCATTTCTGAGAGTACAGAGTGGACCAAACAAAACAGGAAACGTCCTGACCTCAATTTAACTCAGTGTGCCAAACACTGCACATACAGGAAACAGATACTTGAGCAACAACGAGCATAACAGGAAACCAAGAGTAGTTCAGCATAATTATTCCTAGACACGAGACACATAGCAACAGACGTCAGTCAGTAGACTGACCAATCAGATAACTACTGGCACAGTGTATATAAGCTGCTGTACAACAAACTCTCAGACAGATCGCTTTGGGTTTTACTGGTACTACTGTTCAAGTGTACTATACAATCTCCACTCTCTGCAGACTGCGTTCAATAAAATACTTCTACTTGACTCAACTCCTGCCTCCTCAAATTGTGTTCCTGCTCCCGGCCCGGGTGAGACGGCACAAAAAGTGTCTCTCAACATGACGAAGCCCCAACACGTTTTACTCTAACAAGAGGAAGGCGTGCTTAGGCAAGATTTGTTTTGTTTCACATTTTTCCTCACCCACTTTGTTCTGATTGAATGTCCCGAGTATACCAACAGATACAACTACCAGTTATATATTCACAATAATAAAAAAGAAAAAAAATGCATGTTCCAGTTAGTAGATATTTATTTTAAATGCAAAAAAACACTCCCGAAGAAATTGCACTGAATTTTGTTTCAGTTCAATTAACAAAATACAACGAGCTAGCCAGGAGTTGAACCTAGAATCTTCTGGTCCGTAGTCAGACGCGTTATCCATTGCACCACTAGCTCCGTGCCCTGTAATTTCGTACAGGTTGTATATTGTAAACATCTTAGGCCAAAGGAACACACAGTTTACATGAGGCTTACTACCAGAACAGGGCTTTACTGACTTCTTATGTTGGACTTTAAAATCTAGTGACCTTCTATTTGTTGCAGCCTGGGCCTTCACCAGCTCTACCTGTTGCAGCTAACCTCCACTAAAAATTAAAACAAAATGCTTCTGGCAAAACTCTGGGGAGCATCCAAGTTAAATGCAGCTCAGAGTTGACAACTTTGGGAGAGGAGCTTCTTTTTTGGTCAAAACCTTCTTTGTTGATGACGATGTAAAACTGGCCTATCTGTCAAAAATGAGCTTTGGGTTCAAGCACTTGGGGAGCTTGAACTTTGACAGTTCCCAGCTTGTCACTGAACATGCTGACTAATTCGCTTTCACCTGAGATTGCCAATATGGATGTTATCTCAGATGTTGGACATATCAGCATATCAAAGGTCCTGGGTAGCTCAGTCGGCAGAGCATCAGACTTTTAATCTGAGGGTCCAGGGTTCAAGTCCCTGTTCAAGTGGCTGATGCTGACCTCCATACATTTCTCAAAAAATGTCCCTTTGCCCCCCTGCAGCAGTCCTTGTAATCTATATTTGATTTAAATAGTTTTCAACAGCGATTGTTTTTTTCTCTATTTCATTTGAAACACTGAAACTAAAAACCTCCCTTATATCAACTTTACTTCAGGTGGCAGAGCGTTTATCTGAAGGATTAAAAAAATTGCTTTAAACTCAAAATGTTAGACAGTGTATCTGTATGAAAAAGTTGTGGTTAATATTTTGCTGTAGGTGTGTTAGATGCACCTTCACCTCACACTGAGCACAGCTTTATTACTCTCAGTTTCAAGTTATACAGTCCAAGACAAACCCCTAAGGCAACAAATTTGTGTTTGAAACAGCCCGATGTAAGGCTCAGTTAAAGACCGTTAAACCACGTAACGGTTGTCCAAATTAAAAATGGAGGAAATGTTTGTAACAACTGATACTAGGACTCCACCAGCAAGGCTGGCAGGCCAGGGAGACCATTTCAGTATTGTAAGAGCCACAGAAGGCTTATTAGTAATAAGTACCATTTTAGAAGCACGTATATTTATGCTGAAACCCAGGATCGATCCACGGAGCATTGGATCTTCAGTCTGACGCTCTCCCAACTGAGCTATTTCAGCTATACAACACCTTCTTGGGTTTACACATTCAAATGTAACCAAGGTCTGCCCTATTGGTGACTTTTGAGGGGTGGAAGGAGGTCTTTCCAAGGGGTCTCAAAGTCTAGTATTGGTCAGCAGAACAGGTACTTGAATCCCAGAAGCTCAAAAAGAATGTCTTACGCTCCATGACTGAGCATTTCAGGGTCTCTAAAAAATGTACCAAAATGCTTCTGAAGAATGTTTTACTACCGAGAATGTTATGATTATTGCAAACATTTGGCAGATTTTTCAGAAATGTTCAAAAGTTCTTAGCAGGCTAATAAATAAGTCTTCAAGTATAGATGAAAAATGCTGAAAATAAAAGCAGTTTAAGCGTCATGACCCGGAATTGAACCAGGGTTGCTGTGACCACAACACAGAGTACTAACCACTATACCATCACGGCTGTTCCTACTCATCTTGATTGATAATGTGTTTGCTCTCCTGATGTCTAATGTTAAACCATCTGCTCAAGCCACATTCTGTTTGAACGACATCATGGAAGAGAATCTCAATCAGTGTGCTAATACTTGATGTTCTGGGGAAATATTTAGGTTTTACTCCATTGTGGTGTAAAGAACAACTGCTAAGATGTAAAATAGTCACATTTATATTGTTGTGCTCACCTTTTTCCTCACCCACTTTATTCTGATTGAATGCCCCGAGTATAAGAACAGATACAACTACCAGTTATACATTCACAATAATAAAGAGAAAAAAAACACATTTTTCAGTTTGTAGATTTAGAAAAGCCAAAGCAAAATAAACTCCCCCCAAAAATTGTACAGAATATTGTTTCAGTTCAGTTAACAAACAACAGCACGCTGGCCAGGAGTTGAACCTAGAATCTTCTAGTCCGTAGTGAGACACATAATCCATTGCATCACTATCCCTACAGAAAGAAACATCTCACTGTAGGACAGGTTGTGTTTCGTAAATATCTTACGCCAAAACAACACACAGTTTACATCCTCAGGATGTAAGACATTATTCTGATTCTTATTTGAACCACATCACACAGAAATGTAATGTATGAATGAGTGAGAATGAGGGAGGGACAGTTTTTGGGTTGGTGCACTAATTGTAAGTGTATCTTGTGTTGTTTGTATTGATTTAATTTTAAAAAAAAAAGCGTAACGGGTGATCCTTCGAGCCGGATTTGAACCAGCGACCTAAGGATTTCAGCATGAGCAACTACAGTCCTCCGCTCTACCAACTGAGCTATCGAAGGTTAGGGTCAAACAATACTAATTCTGATTTTTGAGTCACATTATTATCAAGCAATTAATCAATCAAAGTTGACTTCTATAGCCCTAAATCACAAGTGTCTCAAAGGGCTGCACAAGCCACAACGACATCCTCGGCTCAGATCCCACATCAGGGCAAGAAAAAACTCAACCCAATGGGATGACAATGAGAAACCTTGTAGAGCAGTGGTCCCCAACCACCGGGCCGCGGCCACAGAATAAATTTTTATTTATTTATTTTTTAATCACAGTCAGATTTTTACTGCATGCCACTGGTAAGCGCACGGGTGAGAAGAGGTTTTAAAATGATTAGCTCCTGCTTACTTTTACCGCATGCCTTGATTAAGCGCAGGAGTGAGAAGAGGTTTTAAATTAATTAGCGCCCCGGCGCCTATTCAAGGAACTACGGTATATTATCACACAACTCTTATGCTTAAAGGCTGTTGCTATGGTTATTATCAAGTGTGCTGAAATTATTTTTTCTTTGTCTGTGCAAAGCTGGCAATCCACAAGATTGCAAGCAAGTCTCTTATCAGTGTTTGTTTCCAGAACTGGCCTGCTGACTGCCAAGACCGAACATCGAGTACCGTGACGTAGACAGAACAGAGACAAGGTGATATCACGAGTGTCAGCACATTTGCATTTATGTATAATTATATATTGTGTCTAGCTGGAGCTGTGAAGATGACCCCCTTCCCTCAGCGACAGCCTCGGTGATGTAACCAGGGACCTCCCAAATAAATAGAGGCAGCACGTGGGCTGGACTTTTAGAACGTAGTTTGGATCTGTAACTAGAGTACAGCCCAAAACACATCTCTCCTCCATCCATCCATTTTCTACCGCTTATTCCCTTTTGGGGTCACGGGGGGCGCTGGCGCCTATCTCAGCTACAATCGGGCGGAAGGCGGGGTACACCCTGGACAAGTCGCCACCTCATCGCAGGGCCAACACAGATAGACAGACAACATTCACGCTCACATTCACACACTAGGGACCATTTAGTGTTGCCAATCAACCTATCCCCAGGTGCATATCTTTGGAAGTGGGAGGAAGCCGGAGTACCCGGAGGGAACCCACGCATTCACGGGGAGAACATGCAAACTCCACACAGAAAGATCCCGAGCCTGGATTTGAACCCAGGACTGCAGGACCTTCGTATTGTGAGGCAGACGCACTAACCCCTCTGCCACCGTGAAGCCCACACATCTCTCCTCAATTGAGCAAAATGTAACTCTGTCTGTGCATGATTTCTTCCTTCTCGTCTGTTTAATAGACGCATCAGTGTTTGAACCTGACACCACTATAATCTTTTTCCTCTTTTCTACTCTTTTAGCACTCGACTTACCTTCATGACCTTCTCTCCCCTCTAGTCCTATCCATGTCCATACCTTCCTCATACATCAGCTCACTGTCCCCTTCCATCTCCTTTTAAGCAGCTACCAGAAATCCATAGCTGGATAATGGAGAGGTTTTGTGAAAAAATAATAATACAAAATAATTGCCTGAAACCAAAAATTAAAATGAAATACATCTCCTCTGTTCTGTACATCATTGTCCAAGTGACATTATATTGTCATCTTCCTCTTTATGCCATTTCCTCAAGGTAACAGAAAAACATGATACAACCTGCCTATCATGTGATTCTACCATGTTGGCAAAATACAAACACACAATATATTGACATATATAACACATAAAACATGGAATTAGAAGTGAACAGTACCCATCCCTACCAGCAAGTGTTGTTGTACTGGAAACTAATTTACAAACACAACTTCATCACACACAATACTCCACTATGGAATTGTTCTTATATTAAAATGAGAAACAAATCCATCTTTGAACAGCAATGGTTTGAAAAAGGCATTTGGTCGCTGATGCACTTATTGACTGATAAAACTATTTTAATATTTCAAGATTTAATTAAGTACGACCTGCAAATAAGAAATATTACAAAATTTAAATAGGCTTTTATTTGAAATATTCTAGTTACTGCATCTTTTTTAATTGTTTTCTATTTCTTCTTCTTCTTATTTTCTCTGAAACAAAAAAATACTTAAAAGTTTCCATTCTTTCTGAGATAAAAGAGTTAATCTAAATTTAAAAAAAGCATGGAATTGAGCACTTAAAATTATATTATAGATGTTATTTTGCAATTGAAGACAACACTTGTTCGATCTGTGACTGAGAAACACAATAAACAGTTTATTTTAAGAATGTACGCAAAGTAAATCTCTGTGGGATGATGTACAATATTGGCTTTTGTCCGACACTCCAAACTTTGACTGATATTGATGTTGTTTTGGGGATGTTGAAAAAAGAAAAAAATACATAAAAAAATGTTTAGAACACAATACTGGATTTATTTGATGTATCCACAAATGTAAGTTTGTAAAAACAAAATCCTTTCACAAAAACAAAAAAAAAAAATCTGCTATTTTCTCTCACTTGTATATTGCATAAAGGTCTGGGGACATACATATAAAACAATCACAACACAATCATTATAATACAGAGTAATAACGATAATGAATAAAATAGATTATAGAGACCCAACAAATGAATCATAAAGTTGTTAGAAAGTCAAAATGAAAGTCTGGACAGTTTATTTCAAATCCTGCAGTTTCATTTGCTGCTGCTGTTCTCGCCAGCACACTTGTGTTTCTTACACTGGTACTTAGAAGACAATCTTTCACCACACACACTGCAACTCAACACTTTCTCTCCTGGGTGTCTTCTCATGTGTACTAAAAGGTTTGATCGGTCACAAAAGCTTCTGTTGCAGATTGAACAAGAATGTGATTTTTCACCAGTGTGTGTTCTAGTGTGTACTTTCAAACTGTTACTTTGTACAAAACCTTTACTGCAGATTGAACAGGAAAAAGGTTTTTCGCCAGTGTGTGTTCTCATGTGTACTTTCAAATAGCTACTTTTTACAAAACCTTTACTACGGATTGAACAAGTAAAAGGTTTTTCTCCAGTGTGTGTTCTCATGTGTCTTTTCAGATCACAATGGTTTTTAAATGTTTTGTGACAGGTAGAACATGTGAAGTGAGTGTTGTCAGTGTGACATGTCTTATCATCTTTAGAGTCTTCATCATCAGTGTCAGGAGAGTGTGACGTTGTGTCCTCACTATCTGATAGTGGAGCTAAGAGCTTGTCTGCTTGTGATCCTCCACAGTGGTCTCCATCAGCTTCTGTTGTCATGTGTTGTGTTGAGCTGCTGCTTGGAGGCTCCCCCCCTCCCCTCTCCTCACTTTCACCTTTCACCTCATCATCTTCACTCTTCACAGGGACACCAGTCACTGGGAACTCCTCCAGTCCTTCAAGATGATCTCCCTCTTGAGTGATGCTGTGTTCCTCCTCTTCCTCTTTAATGTGGGGCGTCAGTGAGTCTTCCTCTTCCTTTTTACAGGGAAGGGTCTGTGTCAAAGAGGAAAAGGAGACGCCAGAGGGTCCGTGGCGCCTGGTCTTCCTCTTTGAAGGATCCTCCTTCACCATCCTGAAGCTACACTCCTTTTTTCAGGCAGACGTTGTTCTCCACAGACGTCTGCAGGACACACAATGACAAACATGCTTGAGAAATGTCCAGATTTGCTCAGTCACATGAGGCATTCAGTAAGTTTACATGTACTTAAAATAACAAGTGATTATATTAATTGGCCTGAAAACAAACACATTGCTCTTTACAACATTATTCACAGGAATAGAAGACCACTTTTTACGAGGGGTGGGCAATATGGCCTAAAATCTATATTGCCATATATACCAATCTCCCTGAGTGCAGCTGGGATAGGCTCCAGCGCCCCCTGTGATGTTAATGTCAGTTACTGATGTATAAACTTGGAGAAAAGATGAGGTTGTTTACAGTGTAAATCTGTATTCTGTATTGTTGTCTCAGCTATGATGCCATCTTGTGGTCGAGTTTGCTCACTGCGAGTGCTGTGGGTTTAAAGTGTATTTCCTTTTGCTTCATGCCTTGAACCTGAAGTAATGTTTCGTCATTTATCTCGCCAAGCAACGTTTGTATGTGAAACCGGGGATTTCCATTGGATGTGGAACGGCGCCCCCATAGCGACAAACTTGTTTTCCGTTTTTTGTTTTCAAGTCAATGTGTCAGTTTCCACCACCTGGCTTCTATATTTAGTGGTCGACACAACAAAGTGGTTCAATTGAGCTAAAATCTGCTCGTGTGGGACAGGAAGTCATGTATGAACACAAAATAAATGATCCAGTTTACTTTCAAAGTATAACATTCTGTTTAAGGCGGATGGTATTTTACACTTTGAAAAGTCCTAATGGACATGAAGTCAACTTGTCAAAAGGTTGTCAGACCTAATTTCACTTAATTGACACAAAGGGATGAAAACATTCTGATTCTAAAAGGCCCAAAATTAAAGAATCATAAAACAGGCATATCCTGGGCAGCTATCAATCAATCAATGTTTACTTATATAGCCCTAAATCACTAGTGTCTCAAAGGCTAGCTATACGGAGGTCTGTACTACAGCGTTGTATTAAAATGACTATTTCCATCTCCAACATGAAAGTGAGTGTCGCTAACACTACTGCACACAGGAAATCATGTGGAGGAGAATTGCAAGTAGTCGAAACAAAGATTGTGAATGACTGACAAGAGGCCCACTTTGTTCATGTAAGTCTACTGTGGGATAAACAAAGTAAGACCTCTTAGTCCAGTTTAAAATCCACAGACCAAGAAGGACACACTTGGATATAGCAATATATTGATGACGGCAATAATTAAGTTATTAGGTTTATTTTCATTTATATCGGTCCCGGCCTACGATTGTGTGAATATTTTAATGCCTCTGGAATTCGTTTTTAATGCTTTTTAACACCATTTAAGGCCTTTATTTAGGCAAAGTCCGTTCAATGATTTTTAATGCTTTTTAATGACGCACAGAAACCCTGCTAAAGCTCTTAAATTTAAACAGATGTGGACTGATCCATACAAAAATTCACGATAACATTACCAAGCATAATACCAATATAGGGTAATTACAGAAGTTTGATCGATATTTTGTATTATATATATATATATATATATATATATATATATATATATATATATATATATATATATATATATATACATATATATATATATATATATATATATATATATATATATATATATATATTTTGTTGAGTTTGTTATTGTTTACAAACTCAGTAAAAAGGAAGACTTTAAGGGCATAAACCTAATGATTTAATTCAGAGCCATATTTAAATATTCAATTGATATTCTAACACCACCATCCTGTGTTTTTGTCTGATTATGATTGCCAACAAAAATGTAATCATTCAATTATCCTGATGACTTTAAATACCAGAATCCGCATTGGTATGACCCATACTGCCCCTGAAACTATTTGGTACTGGATCGATACCAACATTTGTAGTATCAGCCAAAACTAAAGTATCAAACAACAAAGACAGTGATTATTACATTTGAACAAAAGAGAAGACTAAGTGATTATTACATTTTAACAGAAGTGTAGATAGAAACACATCACATTACAAAGTTCCTAAATAAAAATATTCTTCATGGAATTATTGAGACATTTCTAGGATGTGTTTATGATTTTTACGAGATTTTGATTGAATTTAATACATTCTAAGGCAACTCGACAGTTTCAAGTTCGATTCTACTCACTGCCGTTGTGTCCTTGAGCAAGGTACTTTACCCACCTGCTCCCACACTGGTTTAAATGTAACTTAGATCATGGGTTTCACTATGTAAAGCGCTCTGAGTCACTAGAGAAACGCGCTAAATAAATATACTTCATTTAAAAGGAAACCGCACTTTTGTAATTTATTTTGCCTATCAAGAACACATAATTTTCTTTTTTATGCATTCTAAATAGTAATAAATGCGATCACAATCTGTTTACAATAGAGGCTACTAGAGTCGCACTATTCTGCCTAAAAATAACTTAAAAAGCATCCAAACACTTCCATTAAGGTTTTATGTACATGCAGTAGGTATATATGTCATTTAGTAACAGGTACTTTTTTAAAAAGATGGAATATTTATGTATTTTTGCTTATTAGCGCATCACTTTCAAAAAAGCATCACTACATGTGCTTTTTTTTCAACATCACTGAATATTACACACTGCAGACTTCCTGAGAGCCAACAAACATAATACAACATCACTTACTGTACAATGTCTGCTGTCACTATAACGCAGACTGATAGAATCTTGTTATATTCCCGTTTAGATGAGGAAAGACTCATAATCGTCGCACGGTATGGGGGGTGAAGCCAAGCCTCTTTTCGGGCCTAAATTGGCTGTCAAAGGGAATCAACTTGTCAGAGTACGTCCTCATCCTTCTACTACCCAGGTGAGAGGCCACTTATAATAACAATATCACTAATACTTGGTTGGTATTCAAGCCACAAAATGCAAATGTAGTATTGTTGGTGCTTTTTGGATGGTTATAGAGGACCTCTATTTGGCTCCATTGCAAGTGGACTTTTATTTACATTTATGAGTTAGAATGTGATTTAAAAATATATATATCAATAGTCATGTATTTTATAATGATTGTGAAGGATAGAAAAAATTCCCCCAAAAAGTGCAGTTGTCCTCTAAATTCAAACGATTAGATTTAAAGGCCTACAGAAATGAGATTTTATTCAAACGGGAATAGCAGGTCCATTCTATGTGTCATACTTGATCATTCACGATATTGCCATATTTTTGCTGAAAGGATTTAGTAGAGAACATCCATGATAAAGTTCGCAACTTTTGGTCGCTAACAGAAAAGCACTGCCTTTACAGGAAGTCGTAGAAGATGACGTCACCCGTGTGATGGCTCCTCACATATTCACATTGTTTTTAATGGGAGCCTCCAACAAAAACAGCTATTCGGACCGAGAAAACGACAATTTCCCCATTAATTTGAGCGCGGATGAAAGATTCGTGTTTGAGGATATTGATAGCGACGGACTAGAAAAAAAAAAAAACGCAATTGCATTGGGACGGATTTTGATGTTTTTAGACATATTTACTAGGATAATTCTGGGAAATCCCTTATCTTTCTATTGTGTTGCTAGTGTTTTAGTGAGTTAAATAGTACCTGATAGTCGGAGGTGTGTCTCCACGGGTGTCTTGAGGCCAATGTCTCAGAGGAGTTGACGGCAGCTTTATGGACGGCACAAGTTCAGCTTTTCTCCGGTAAGGAAGCGACGTTTTAACCACAATTTTGTCACCGAAACCTGCTGGTTGACATTCTGTCGTGATTCATGTTCTCTTGACCGCGCTCTGATCCATAGGAAAGTTTCACCTCCGGGAATTTTAAACAAGGAATCACCATGTGTTTGTGTGGCTAAAGGGTAAAGCTTCCCAACTCCATCTTTCTACTTTGACTTCTGCAATATTAATTGAACAAATTGCAAAAGATTCAGCAACACAGATCTCCAAAATACTGTGTAATTATGCCGTTAAAGCAGACGACTTTTAGCTGTGTGTGTGTGCAGCGCTCATACTTCCTAAAAACCCGTGACGTCTTGCGTACACGTCATCATTACGCAACGTTTTTAAGACGAAACTCCCTGGAAATTTAAAATTGCAATTTAGTAAACTAAAGCGGCCGTATTGGCATGTGTTGCAATGTTAATATTTCATCATTGATATATAAACTATCAGACTGTGTGGTCGCTAGTAGTGGCTTTCTGTAGGCCTTTCGGAACCAGTACTAAAAAAAAAATGGTACTTGGTATACAGCTCTTATCTTCACCACTAAACCTTTGAAATATGCTGACATATGTGCTGCCAAAGGTAAATAAACAGTAGCCATATTGAATGTTTGCCTTCATCTGACCACGTGAGGTAAGGAGGACGGCCTCTAGGTCACATGGTTACACCCCAGCAATTACACTGTTGATGATTGATGAGCATTCATTTTTAAATGGTGGTGTTAAAAAGCAAATATATCTCCATCTTTAGTGATAAATGTGTCCCCCGGATGAACATGTGTCACAAACATTGTATTAGATGATATGTGGATGTTGTGCTTACTTGGACTGTGATGAAGCTGTGAGGACTCAGGTGGTTTGTCTTCATGCTCTTCAGTCTTCACATAGACAACAGTCAGTGGAAACTTGCTGACATCAGCCTCCTCCTGCCCTACAGGACACTCTCCCTCCTGACTCATCCACACTTCCTCCTCTTCCTCTTTAATGTGGGGGGGCTGTGGATCCTCCTGCTGCTGAAGGGGACGTTCTTCTTGACGAGCGTTCATCTGTTGGACGTCCGCAAGACAACACAAACAAACTTCAGCTCAGATGTGTCAAATATTTTTTAGTCTATCAAATATAATATTTTCCAAATGGACTGACACCACTTTGTGGTGATGTTCTTCTACACATGGAATAATCATCAGTTATTGATTATTATGAATTGTGTCATTGATCCTATTTTCTGCATTTACATTAATTATTGATTAAAAAGTAACAACTTATAGAAAACCTCCTGCTGGGATTTTAATACCGTCATGACTGCATGAAGTCAGTCTGCACGTACAAAAGTGTCATTGTGCTGCAGCATCAAGTGATGCCAACTGGCTCCTCCCACTACCAACCTACCAGCCAACCTTGACGTGCACCTCCAAAATAGTCCCACCTCACGTCAACGGTGACCAGGACTACAGAGCTGTGGTCGGTTGGCTTTACTTTTACACACAATATCCTCTCCTTGTTCTCCATTACCTCCCTGCTTGGCACTCAGCATCAAGGGTTGGAATTGGGGGTTAAATCACCAAAAATGATTCCCGGGCGCGGCACCGCTGCTGCCCACTGCTCCCCTCACCTCTCAGGGGGTGATCAAGGGGATGGGTCAAATGCAGAGGACACATTTCACCACACCTAGTGTGTGTGTGACAATCATTGGTACTTTAACTTTCTTCTGCGAAAGCAACATTTTTAACCCAACAGAAAACAAACAGAAGTGCAGTGAAGCACGTGGAACAAGTGCCAGTGAGTATATATATAAATATATACATATACACATATATATATATATATATATATATATATATATATATACAAATTCATAAATGTAAACAAATATTTAGAATATTTGGGTACCTCATGTTTCGACTACATACAAAATATTGATGCAAATTCATTTTGTGTGCAGTATATTAAAGCTATTTTTAATATTTAACATTTATTTAATTAAATATTTATTTTAGTCCGACTGAATAAGCATTAATCACTTACAATTGTGCAAATAGTGTATTCGTAATAACAAACATCAGTTGATTTAATTTCCATGATATGTCCACCCAATGCAGCTGATAGGCTCCAACACCCCCTGCCCCCCCTCGCAACACCAAATAGGGACAAGCGGTAGAAAAATGGATGGATGGATGTTATCAAGGTAATAGAAGTGCGTGCAAACATCATTTGTATTTATTGCTAATAAAGTTGACACCAATATAAAGCAGACCACTGCAATAATACATTATATTACACTGTCATCACAATAACAATAATATTTTTTTTCACCCTGTAAAGCATCTTTGAGTACACTGAAAAGCGTTATACCAAATAAAATGTATTATTATTATTATTATACCATGTGACTTATTCCACACTTAAATTTCGAGACGTTCGTTTCTTTCTAGTAACAAATATTTAATGATGTTAAGCCTGACTGTAATATACAACAAAAAAACAGTTAAAGTATTAAATAAGTCAATATAATTCTCATAGAGAACATATAAAATACACTCCTCAAAAAAAAACGCTCGCATTTGCTACAAAGGCCTGCTAGCGGGCTAACGCTAGCACGTTAGCTTCGAACAACATATGAGGTAAATAAGATAAATAATATGAAAATATATCATGTATATTACCTCATAAGCCGCGTGTACAAGAGAGGAGTGGAATATATTCTTCCTATTGTTACACCAGCAACTCTTTTTTGTCTTCTGTGGCCGGGCGAAGGAAGTGTGCACCACTCACTATTGTCCCAGTGAAACACGTGTTTGAAGGAAGTGTGCACCACTCACTATTGTCCCAGTGAAACACGTGTTTGAAGGAAGTGTGTACCACTCACTATTGTCCCAGTGAAACACGTGTTTGAAGGAAGTGTGCACCACTCACTATTGTCCCAGTGAAACACGTGTTTGAAGGAAGTGTGCACCACTCACTATTGTCCCAGTGAAACACGTGTTTGAAGGAAGTGTGCACGACTCACTATTGTCCCAGTGAAACACGTGTTTGAAGGAAGTGTGCACCACTCACTATTGTCCCAGTGAAACACGTGTTTGGCCCACATTCGTTCCGCCATTGACAACCCCTTGATGACGTCACACAGGAGGAAGAACAAAACAAGATGGCGTCTGGCGGAGAATACGTTGTTTTGGTTATTATGGTTTCTAGGTCTTAATTACAACGTACATGTGCACATGTGTGTCGTTTAACAGAGTAAACGTCGTTATTAATTGTTTGTATGCGGATACATTAGTCTGAGTGCACTTTGACGTGCTAGCCTAGCCTGCTGGTTAGCTTAGCTTGTTAGCTGCTAACAAAGAGAGGCGGAAGTGATCGAAACATCAAAGCAGAGATCCAAAGTAAGTGTAAAGTGTTTTTATTGTGTGAACATGTCTACATTACAAATGATGTGAGTGTTGCTGAATCAGCGACTAACTGCTGCCATTGAAGAAATGTTTGTGATGTTAGAAAAAAAAAAAAAAAACGATAGCAGAGTACAAGGAGGAATTTTGTCCAACAAAAGAGGAGAAGGAGCGACAACATCAACTACTGGACGCTGTTTTCAAGAAACATCAAGTTGTGTTACACATCCAGCCTTCCATCCATCTTCTTCTGCTTATCTGAGGTCGGGTCGTGGGGGCAGCAGCCTAAGCAGGGAACCCCAGACTTTCCTCTCCCCAGCCACTTCGTCCAGCTCTTCCCGGGGGATCCCAAGGCGTTCCCAGGCCAGCCAGGAGACATAGTCTATTCAACGTGTCCTGGGTCTTCCCCGTGGCCTCCTACCGGTCGGACGTGCCCTAAACACCTCCCTAGGGAGGCGTTCGGGTGGCATCCTGACCAGATGCCTGAACCACCTTATCTGGCTCCTCTCGATGTGGAGGAGCAGCGGCTTTACTTTGAGTTTCTCCCGGATGACAGAGCTTCTCACCCTATCTCTAAGGGAGAGACCCACCACCCAGGCGGAGGAAACTCATTTAGAATAGAATAGACTTGATTGTCATTATATTTGCGTATAACAAGATCAAAGACTCCAACTAAAGGTGCGGTAGGGGGAACAAATATCAATCAATCAATCAATCAATGTTTATTTATATAGCCCCAAATCACAAATGTCTCAAAGGACTGCACAAATCATTACGACTACAACATCCTCGGAAGAACCCACAAAAGGGCAAGGAAAACTCACACCCAGTGGGCAGGGAGAATTCACATCCAGTGGGACGCCAGTGACAATGCTGACTATGAGAAACCTTGGAGAGGACCTCAGATGTGGGCAACCCCCCCCCCTCTAGGGGACCGAAAGCAATGGATGTCGAGCGGGTCTAACATGATACTGTGAAAGTTCAATCCATAGTGGCTCCAAGACAGCAGTGAGAGTCCCGTCCACAGGAAACCATCTCAAGCGGATCAGCAGCGTAGAGATGTCCCCAACCGATACAGGCGAGCAGTCCATCCTGGGTCCCGACGAGCGGTCCATCCTGGGTCTCGACTCTGGACAGTCAGTACTTCATCCATGGTCATCGGACCGGACCCCCTCCACAAGGGAGGGGGGGACATAGGAGGAAGAAAAGAAGCGGCAGATCAACTGGTCTAAAAAGGAGGTCTATTTAAAGGCTAGAGTATACAGATGAGTTTTAAGATGAGACTTAAATGCTTCTACTGAGGTAGCATCTCGAACTGTTACCGGGAGGGCATTCCAGAGTACTGGAGCCCGAACGGAAAACGCTCTATAGCCCGCAGACTTTTTTGGGGCTCTAGGAATCACTAATAAGCCGGAGTCTTTTGAACGCAGATTTCTTGCCGGGACATATGGTACAATACAATCGGCAAGATAGGATGGAGCTAGAAGGTGTAGTATTTTATACGTAAGTAGTAAAACCTTAAAGTCACATCTTAAGTGCACAGGAAGCCAGTGCAGGTGAGCCAGTATAGGTATATATGTATGTATATATGTATATAAAGGTATATACAGTATAGGTATATATGTATGTATATATGTATATAAAGGTATATACAGTATATATGTATGTATATATGTATATAAAGGTATATACAGTACAGGCGTAATGTGATCAAACTTTCTTGTTCTTGTCAAAAGTCTAGCAGCCGCATTTTTTACCAACTGTAATCTTTTAATGCTAGACATGGGGAGACCCGAAAATAATACGTTACAGTAATCGAGGCGAGACGTAACAAACGCATGGATAATGATCTCGGCGTCTTTAGTGGACAAAATGGAGCGAATTTTAGCGATATTACGGAGATGAAAGAAGGCCGTTTTAGTAACGCTTTTAATGTGTGCCTCAAAGGAGAGAGTTGGGTCGAAGATAATACCCAGATTCTTTACCGAGTCACCTTGTTTTATTATTTGGTTGTCAAATGTTAGAGTTGTATTATTAAATAGAGGTCGGTGTCTAGCAGGACCCATAATCAGCATTTCCGTTTTTTTGGCATTAAGTTGCAAAAAGTTAGCGGACATCCATTGTTTAATTTCCTTAAGACACGCCTCCAGCTGACTACAATCCGGCGTGTTGGTCAGCTTTAGGGGCATGTAGAGTTGGGTGTCATCAGCATAACAGTGAAAGCTAACACCGTATTTGCGTATGATGTCACCTAGCGGCAGCATGTAGATGCTGAAGAGTGCAGGGCCAAGGACCGAACCCTGGGGAACTCCACACGTTACCTTAACATAGTCCGAGGTCACACTGTTTATAAATATAGGGTCAAATAAATAACACAAGAGCTAATAAGGGAAAACTAACACTTGAAATAAACAGACCGCTTCGGACACTTGTACTAGTGATTTTATCCTTTCGGTCATGACCCAAAGCTCATGACCATAGGTGAGGATGGGAACGTAGATCGACCGGTAAATTGAGAGCTTTGCCTTCCGGCTCAGCTCCTTCTTCACCACAACGGATCGATACAGCGTCCCCATTACTGAAGACGCCGCACCGATCCGCCTGTCGATCTCACGATCCACTCTTCCCTCGCTTGTGAACAAGACTCCAAGGTACTTGAACTCCTCCACTTGGGGCAGGGTCTCCTCCCCAACCCGGAGATGGCACCCCACCCTTTTCTGTACGAGAACCTTGAACTCGGATTTGGAGGTGCTGATTCTCATCCCAGTCGCTTCACACTCTGTTGCAAACCGATCCAGTTAGAGCTAAAGTTCCTGGCCAGATGAAGAGACCTAATCGTGCAGCCACCAAACCGGATCCCCTCAACGCCTTGACTGCGCCTAGAAATTCTGTCCATAAAAGTTATGAACAGAATCGGCGCTTTGGCGGAGTCCAACCCTCACTGGAAAAGTGTCCGACTTACTGCCGGCAATGCGGACCAAGCTCTGACACTGATCGTACAGGGAGCGGACTATGTTCTGACACTGATCGTACAGGGAGCGGACCGCCACAATCAGACAGTCCAATACCCCATACTCTCTGAGCACTCCCCACAGGACTTGCCGAGGGACACGGTTGAATGCCTTCTCCAAGTCCACAAAACACATGTAGACTGGTTGGGCAAACTCCCATGCACCCTCAAGGACCCTGCCCAGAGTATAGAGCTGGTCCACAGTTCCACGACCAGGATGAAAACCACACTGTTCCTCCTAAATCTGAGGTTCGACTATGCGGCATAAACTCCTCTCCAGTACACCTGAATAGACCTTCCCGGGAAGGCTGAGGATGCTTCTACATATTGACACAAATATATAGAAAACACTAACCTTGTGACGGATGCTTTTGCAATTGTTTTATTTGATCTTTCCCAACACCTGGTGGCCACAATAATTCATGAAGTCAAGCTCATGGCGCAGAATGTTGGCTAACGCAGACTTGTTTGTTACTGGATACTTGCTATCAGACTTTTGTTTTGGAGACTTTGTGTACGTATTAAGCAACTATAATTTTTTGATATGCTTAAAAGTGCTGTTTTAGCTTAGCTGTTGTGTAGCTGCTAGCTCCTTGTAGCTTACAGCAGGTGTGTCCAAAGTGCAGCCCATAACTATGTTTTTAATTGACAACGGGGAATTTTGAAAATGTGGTATCTGCGTGTCGGTCCAATCAGCAGCAGTTACGCCCTATTTCATCATTGGACCTAAGTCTTTGGCTTGGTAGGCGGGTACGAGGCTACCAAGCCAGGTGGTACGAGCACGAGCACGGAGGTGCCTTTGTAGTGGTGTCGCAGCTCAGTGGTCGTGCCGTCAGGTAACACCAGGAAGGTTCCTTCTGTGCGATATTGACTGGTGCTTTTTTCTCCCTGGACTCTGACTTCATATCTGGTGTTGTCCTTCAGACCTCGGCCAAGAAGCCACGTAAACAGTGTGAAGAATGTGGGCGATAAGAGTGTGTGTGCGTGGGCATGAACTTGCACCCACTTTCAACTGGAACTCAGGACATATGATTAGTTGCACGGCCTATTCTAATCTATATTAAACAGCGTCCGGGGCTTGCGTCCACTGTGGGGGTGCGTCATCGCTCTCTCGGTGTGGGTCGTTGCGCTCTTCGTCTGCTGGCCGTTGTTTCCTCCTCCGTGCTGCTCACCCGCTCGTTCCTCCCTCGCCCTTTTTGTACTCTAGCAGCAGATAGACAGATTGTAAGCAGGTGTGTAATATACGCACCTGGCTCAGATTGCCGCTGCAGTGTCGCTTCGCGTGTGTCATGCCTCTCCTCGCCGCCGCATGCCCCGCCTCCTGGCCTCCAGGTGGGCCCGCGCTGCTGCTTTCCGCCCATTGTCGGCCCGTCGGCTGTGTCTCTCCACACATACAATGTCTGCTTTCACTGGGATGCCGACTGATGGGATGTTCATGTCTTCCCGTTTAGATGAGGAATTAATCATCGCAAACGGTTAAAAAGGGTGGGTGCAAAAGAGCATATTACTTAATCTTTCTAGCCATCTCCAGGTCTAAGTTGGATGTCAGTGTTGACCAAGTTCTCGGTTTATGTCCACAACCTTCTACTACATAAGTGAGAAGCATGATTTATATTCTAGAATTAGCTTTCACTATCTTAGAGGTGAGGAAGCAGCTCAGTATGTCAATATAGCAGCATAAGCTAGTTACTTCTGTGATCAATGCGCCGCTAAAAGTAGGTCCTTAGCGTTAGTGCTTATAATAACAATATCACTAATACTTGGTTAATATTCAGGTCACAAAATGTAAATGGTGTATTGTTGGCAGTTTTTTTGGAGGACTTTGTGGGTCAAATAGAGGAACTCCCATTGACTCCAATGTTAGCTGATTTTTGCTCACGTTTATTTAATAATTACATTCATAAAAGTTTAAAACATATGTCTTACATAAGGATTGTGAATGATAGGCAACATTTTAAAAAAGTGCTGTTTCCTTTGAATTTGTCAGATAAGTAAACAGTCCTTCAAATTAAAGATGTAAAACAATTGAGGTGGTTTATAGATATTATCCACTTATCAAACTAAGCACACAAGGGAAAGTACATTCATATACACATGAAGTACACACATGTGTAAGAATCATGTTAACCACCAAAATATTGTCTTGTTCTCCTAAAGCCAATATCGAGTATCCTTTGGTGAGCTGACCGTATCGTCACACCCTTAGTTGAAAGCACACCATCCCCATGACATGACACTTCCACGAGATGTAGAACAGTAGTCCCACATTTTAAACATACACACACATCTGAAGAATATTAAAAAATATATTTGATGGGCCAAACAAAATGTCTTGGCGAACTAATGTTTGGTATGGGCGATATGACCTCAAATCTATATCCTAATAACAATATATGTCACAATATATAATTTGGTGTATAATTGATACTAGAAGAATTTTAAAGCGGGTTACAAAAGCTCCTAATTTGGCAGCTGACATATGCAGTAACATATTGTGTAATTTATAATTGTATTATTTTGTTGAAAAAAATATTTTTAATGTACTTGTTTATTTACTGTTAATATCTGGTTACTTTATTTGAGGAAATAATACTGGAAATGATGTAATATTTTACTGCATATTTCAACAACTAAATTAGGAGACTCTGTAGCCTGTTTTAAAATGGTTCTATTAGTAATTCAATATGAAATAATATATCGTAAAATCAATTTTAAACCAAATCGTTTATCCATAGTAAAAAGGCTTGTTGTTCTAGTTGGTTTTTCTTTTCCTGTGAAAAATGTTGTAAAGAGTAACGTGTTTGTGCATCACTGAGATTTCAAGACAGTTCATACAATAACTTGTTTTTCCTAAGTGCATGTCAAAGTACTTAATGCATTATGTGACTGAGCAGATATGGATGTTTCTCAAACTTGTGTTTGTCTTGCAGACGTCTGTGAAGAACATCTTCACCCTGAGCAACAGAAGTGGAGCTTCAGGATGCAGACGGAGGAGCCACAGCACAACCTCATTAAGAAGGAAGAGGAATACCCACTGATCCCCCATTTTAAAAATGAAGAGGAACACCCACTAATCCCCCATTTTAAAGAGGAAGAGGAGGACCCACTGACACCCCATTTTAAAAAGGAAGCAGTGGATCCACAGACCCCTCACATTAAGGCGGAAGAGGAATACCCACTGATCCCCCATTTTAAAAATGAAGAGGAACACCAATGGCTACCCTTTTTTAAAGAGGAGATGGAGGAACCACTGACACCACATTTTAAAAAGGAAGCGGTGGATCCACTGAGCCCTCACATTAAAGAGGAAGAGGAGGAACACAGCATCAGTCAGCAGGGAGAGCATCTTGAAGGACTGGAGGAGGTTGATGTCACCAAGATGCCAGTGACTGGTGTCCCTGTGAAGAGTGAAGATGATGAGGTGAAAGGTGAAAGTGAGGAGAGGGGAGGGGGGGAGCCTCCAAGCAGCAGCTCAACACAACACATGACAACAGAAGCTGATGGAGACCACTGTGGAGGATCACAAGCAGACAAGCTCTTAGCTCCACTATCAGATAGTGAGGACACAACGTCACACTCTCCTGACACTGATGATGAAGACTCTAAAGATGATAAGACATGTCACACTGACAACACTCGCTTCACATGTTCTCACTGTCACAAAACTTTTAAATATCCTAGTAAATTGAAAAGACACATGAGAACACACACTGGAGAAAAACCTTTTTCATGTTCAAACTGCGGTAAACATTTTACTCAGAGGCCAGATTTAAAAGTACACATGAGAACACACACTGGAGAAAAACCTTTTTCATGTTCTATCTGTGGTAAAGATTTTACTCAGAGGCCACATTTGAAAGTACACATGACAACACACACTGGAAAAAAACCTTTTTCATGTTCTATCTGTGGTAAAGATTTTACTCAGAGGCCACATTTGAAAGTACACATGAGAACACACACTGGAGAAAAACCTTTTTCATGTTCAATCTGCGGTAAAGATTTTACTCGAAGGGAAAATTTCAAAAAGCACATGAGAATACACACTGGAGAAAAACCTTTTTCCTGTTCAATCTGCAGTAAATATTTTGCGCAACGGCACTATTTGAAAGAACACGTGAGAACACACACTGGAGAAAAACCTTTTACATGTTCAGTATGTTGTAAAAGTTTTTTACAAAGTCAGCATTTGAAAAGACACATGAGAAGACACCCAGGAGAGAAAGTGTTGAGTTGCAGTGTGTGTGGTGAAAGATTGTCTTCTAAGTACCAGTGTAAGAAACACAAGTGTGCTGGTGAGAACAGCAGCAGCAAATGAAACTGCAGGATTTGAAATAAACTGTCCAGACTTTAACTTTGACCTTCTAAAAACATCAGCACATAGTTTCTAAGATTTATAGATGAGATATTTTAGATTATTACCTTTTTTCAGTCAAGTACTACACATGACAAGTGTTTTTTAAAGTTGTTCATGATTTATCCCCCTTTTTTAGAATTCCTCAAACATTATCAATTTCAGAAAACATGGGAATGTTTGGAATGTTTGGGAAAAGTTAATTATGTACATCATCCCACAGAGCTTTACTGTACATCCATCCATTTGTTCTACCACTTGTCTCTTTCATTTTATATGAGTACCTTGAAGGTAGAAAAGCGCTATACAAGTACAACCCATTTATTTATTTATATGTATAGCATTTAATCACATACTTGTCCGCCAAAGGGTGTTGCGTTTTGGAGGAACTCCTTCTGTCAGAGTGCTGTTCACACTTCTTTTACTGCGGAAATCTACTCACAAAAACAATCCAAACAGTAGGAAACAAAAAACGATGGTGCGAAAAAGAGAAGACTAAATGTGCATTTTGGAAAAAATAACAAAAGCTACTTCTATACACAAATAAAGTCAACTTGGTTTGGAGTTACAAGACGTGCACACAACAAAACAACACCAAGATGGATGGCACTGGGAATGGCCAAGGTAGCAAAATACTCAAAGCATGGAATCAACTGGCGTGGAGTGGAATCGCCGAGTGCCATCCAGCTGTCAAGGTGCTGCTTAAGTAGCACCGGGGTCAATTGGAAGCAGCTGTGCACGTCCCACAACTCCGCCCACAAAGGCAACACAGGAACTCTAGGAGGAAGGAGAAATGTAAGAACAAGGTCAACTGCACCAAAAGACGAAAACTGACTGTTGGAGCCAAATTTCCTTATTTGCTTATATTGTTTTTATTTAGTTTTCTCTGATTGATAGCTGGCTTCAGTTCATGCTGAATTTCCCTTTCTGCAGATTGCTCCGCCCACTTCCTGTTGAGAACCAGGAAGTGTCGACAGGGTTGGGACTGTTGCTATGGTGCGGTTGCCAGGGTAGCCTCCTTTAATTGTGTTCAGCTGGGAACACTGGGGGGTGATTGCATGGAGGACAAACAGTTTTGGAGCGTGTGGTGTGGTGTGTGGTCAGGTCTCACTGCTGTGACAATGTGCCATTCAAGCCAAGGTCAGCATACATAATGTTCTAGAACCTACTTTTCATTTCATTTTGATAGCTTGGAATAAAGGGATTGTCATATCCAAACACATTTCTACAGTACTGGACATTCAATCATCAAACTGGTCAACACAGTATCAGTATCAGTATCAGTATCAGCCCAAAGATAAGTGCTGTACAATGAGAATAAAATGCCTCGTAGCCGATTATACAAATGTGATCAATTCATCTTGATATTGTCCTGCCACAGTGAATAGGTTTCCCTTTTTAAAGGGCAAATTCCTCCCAGGGTCTTTTGTCCTAATGACTGTCTGGATAAAGTGAGGAGAATATAATTCAGGAAAACAATTTATTTTACAAATAAACTAGATTAAGTAACACATTTTTACAGTTAGCTAAATTGGACAGAACACCTGCATCATCTTCTCAACAACACCCACATTCTTACAAACAACATATTTAAGAATGGTGGTGTTAAATACAAAGTGCATTCAGATACAAACAATTATTTTTGATGTTTACTCTATTAAAGGACATATATGTGCACATGTATGCACTGATTAAAAATACAGAACAATAATGCCCACGTTTAGACTTTCTCCATCAAACGCCATCTTGCTTTCTCCTCCTTTCTATTTCCAGCAGACTAGTAGAACATCTTAGGTGTATTGCTGCCCTCCACAGTCTATTAACAAAATGTCTTCCTTCTGTCCTATGGCCCACACTACAGACTTGGACACAAACAGGAGAGAAAGTAAAAAGCAGCTTTAAGGAGGTCAAAACAAAATGTATGCATTCTTTCTAACGGCCGCTGGGTGGCAGCAGAGGCTCCATGTATCACCTGAAGAAACATTTGACTTCTGACCTTTCCACATTATTTCTCTCATCTTTACTGCTGGAGTTCAGCTCACTGAGGATGTAAGCTACATTTTGGTATCTTAATTATCTTTAATTATTCATAAACAGGCTTAAAACAAACCATTATTATCATTACTGCCTCATTTGTTTCACTCTCTACTAATTAAAACTATTCTAGCACAAAAACATTCAGGATGTTCATACAAAAAATATTACACATCCCCCAAACGTACCAATTTATTATGGTATTCATATAATATTACATTTAATATACACATGGTCATAACAGTGCTGACAATTTAAATTCCCTGTGGGGATTAATAAAGTATTTCTGATTGTGATCATTACATCACTCTCATAAAGCCTTCAATGCTGAATATGTTTTTTACCATAGCTCAGCTTCACAATGTTGGAATATTGACTGCTGATATTAATATTCTTCTATTGTTTACAATATTACAGTCTACTCCTTTTCTTTGCTCAAATGAACAGGATGGAAGTGTCTTTAATTGTCACTACTGAGTGTAATTATGTATATAATAATCTTCATTACCGCTTGATTTAACTCTCATTTTATTTTATCCATAGAGAACTTAACCATAAAAAGATGGCTGCACATCAATAAACTGTCACTAAACTTCAATAAAACTAAATACATCATATTTGAAGATTGTAAAAATGTAAACCACAAATTATGATGGATAATATTGAAATCAAAGGAATTAAGGTAATCGCATTTTTCTGAGTTAATATAGATGATGAAGTAAACTGGACACTACATGTAAGTCATATAAAGAAAACAATAAAACAATGGAGTGCAATACTAAAGAGAATAAAATACATACAAATATTAACTAGAATTATTGTACCCAACTTCAGTTGAAACATACATTGTTTATTGCATAAAGGTCTGGGGACATACATATAAAACAATCACACAACAATCATCATATTACACAAGAAAGTAATAAAGACAACTAATAGAATGGATTATAGAGACCCAACAAATTATTCAAAAAATCACACATTATAAAAGTAAAAGGTCTTGTATAAAAGACAACTGTTCAAATGATGTATAAAGTAAATAATAATATGCTTCCAGAAGTGGTCCAGAAGATGTTTCAGATGTGAAGCAGTAAATATGAACTAAGAGGGATTTATGTGTACTCAAAAGCAAAGGTATGAACACATGTAAAACAAATATGTACATCATATAAAAGGAATTCATCTATGGAATCATCTACAATTAGAAAATAAAATATGTAACACGTAATTTTTCAAAAAACATATAAAACACTATTATGAATAAGTATAGAGGTAAATTATGGATATTTACACATAAAATGTTTATTGCATGTAACATAATTTTATGTACTGTTTATTCTCACCTTTTCAGTCAAATTGTTGTGTTCATTTCAAAGTACACAAATGTGTATATTAACTCATGTACTTGACTGTAATAAACACACTAATCTGAAGTGTCTAATCTATAAATGTAGAAGCATATTAAACAGATTGTTAGACAAACAACAATGATGTCACACATGTTATATGTGCTGATGTTGTTAGAAAGTCAAAATGAAAGTCTGGACAGTTTATTTCAAATCCTGCAGTTTCATTTGCTGCTGCTGTTCTCACCAGCACACTTGTGTTTCTTACACTGGTACTTAGAAGACAATCTTTCACCACACACACTGCAACTCAACACTTTCTCTCCTGGGTGTCTTCTCATGTGTGCTACAAGGGTTGATCGCTCACTAAAGCTTCTGTTGCAGATTGAACAGGAGTATGGTTTTTCACCAGAGTGTGTTCTCATGTGTAATTTTAATTGTCGTCCTTCTGTATAACTTTTACAACATACTGAACATATGAAAGGTTTTTCACCAGCGTGTGTTCTCATTTTTACTTTTAAACTTTGTCTTATGACAAAACTTTTACCACATTATGAGAAGGAACAAGGTTTTTCTCCAGTGTGTATTCTCATGTGTGTTTTTAAATGTTGCCTTCGAATAGATTTTTTACCAAAGATTGAACATGAAAAAGGTTTTTCTCCAGTGTGTAGTGTCATGTGTGCTTTGAAATGCTTCTTTTGAGTAAAATCTTTACCGCAGATTGAACATGAAAAAGGTTTTTCTCCAGTGTGTGTTCTCAAATGTACTTTTAAACCTTGATTTATTACAAAACTTTTACCACATTCTGAGCAGGAAATTTTATTTTCTCCAGTGGTAATCTCATATGTACTTTCAAAGATTGCCTTTGAGTAAAATTTTTAACACAAATTGAACATGAAAAAGGTTTTTTCTCCAGTGTGTATTGTCATGTGTGTTTTAAAATGTTGCCTCCGAGTAAAATTTTTACCACAGATTGAACATGAAAAACGTTTTACTCCAGTGTGTGTTCTCATATGTACTTTTAAACTTTGATTTAGTACGATACTTTTACCACAGTCTGAGCAGGAAACATTTTTTTTCTCCATTGTGTAATCTCATATGTACTTTCAAAGATTGCCTTTGAGTAAAATTTTTGACACAAATTGAACATGAAAAAGGTTTTTCTCCAGTGTGTATTGTCATGTGTGTTTTAAAATTTTGCCTTCGAGTAAAATTTTTACCACAGATTGAACATGAAAAAGGTTTTTCTCCAGTGTCTATTCTCATGTGTGTTTTCAAATTATGGCTTTGAGTATAATTTTTACCACATTCTGAGCAGGAACAATGTTTTCCTCCAGTGTGTGTACTCATGTGTGATTTTAAATAGTACCTTTGAATAAAAACTTTCCCACAGATTGAACATAAAAAAGGTCTTTCTCCAGTGTGTGTTCTCATGTGTACTTTCAAATGTTGACTTCGTGTAAAACCTTTACCACATTCTGAGCAAGAAAAAGGTTTTTCTCCAGTGTGTGTTCTCATGTGTGATTTCAGACGACAATGGTATTTAAAAGTTTTGTGACAGTGAGAAGATGCGAAGTGAGTGTTGTCAGTGTGACATGTCTTATCATCTTTAGAGTCTTCATCATCAGTGTCAGGAGAGTGTGACGTTGTGTCCTCACTATCTGATAGTGGAGCTAAGAGCTTGTCTGCTTGTGATCCTCCACAGTGGTCTCCATCAGCTTCTGTTGTCATGTGTTGTGTTGAGCTGCTGCTTGGAGGCTCCCCCCCTCCCCTCTCCTCACTTTCACCTTTCACCTCATCATCTTCACTCTTCACAGGGACACCAGTCACTGGGAACTCCTCCAACCATTTAGGCTGACTGATGCCCTCTTCCTCCTCTTCCTCTTTAATGTAAGGGGTCACTGGGTCCTCCTCTTCCTCCTTAGAGTGAGGAGTCAGTGGATCCACCACTTCCTTTTTAAAATGGGGTGTCAGTGGGTCCTCCTCTTCCTTTTTAAAATGGGGTATCAGTGGGTATTCCTCTTCCTTCTTAATGTGGGAGGGCTGTGGCTCCTCTGTCCGCATCCTGAAGCTCCACTTCTGTTGCTCAGGGTGAAGATGTTCTTCACAGACATCTGCAAGACAAACACAGCATCTGTGCTCAGTCACACAATGCATTCAGTACTTTTACATGCACTTAGGAAAAACAAGTTATCGTATGAACTGTCTTGAAATCTCAGTGACGCACAAACACGCTGCTCTTTACAACATTATTCACAGGAAAAGAAACAAAAACCAGGACAGGACTTTTTACTATGGATGACCGATATGGTTTAAAATTGATTTTGCGATACAGTATTTCATTTAGAATTACTGATAGAACCATTTTAAAACAGGCTACACAGGCTCCTAATTTAGTTGCTGAAATATGCAGTAAAATATTACATTTCCAGTATTATTTTCTCAAATAAAGTAACCAGATATTAACAGTAAATAAACAAGTACATTAATAATAACTGTTTTGACAAAATAATACTATTAGAAACGAACAATATGTTACTGCATATGTCAGCTGCCAAATTAGGAGCTTGTGTACCTATTTTGAAATTATTCTATTCTCAATCATATATCAAATTATATATTGTGACATATTGTTATTAGGATATAGATTTGAGGTCATATCGCCCATACCAAACATTGGTTCGTCAAGTCATTTTGTTTGGCCCACCAAATATATTTAATTTTAATATTCTTCAGATGTGTGTGTATGTCTAAAATGTGGGACTACTGTTCTACATCTCGTGGAAGTGTCATGTCATGGGGATGGTGTGCTTTCAACTAAGGGTGTGACGATACGGTCAGCTCACCAAAGGATACTCGATATTGGATTTAGGAGAACGAGACAATATTTTGGTGGTTAACATGATTCTTACACATGTGTGTACTTCATGTGTATATGAATGTACTTTTAGGGACGGCGTGGCGCAGTGGGAGAGTGGCCGTGCGCAACCCGAGGGTCACTGGTTCAAATCCCACCTAGAACCAACCTCATCACGTCCGTTGTGTCCTGAGCAAGACACTTCACCCTTGCTCCTGATGGGTGCTGGTTGGCGCCTTGCATGGCAGCTCCCTCCATCAGTGTGTGAATGTGTGTGTGAATGGGTAAATGTGGAAGTAGAGTCAAAGCGCTTTGAGTACCTTGAAGGTAGAAAAGCGCTATACAAGTACAACCCATTTATTTATTTATTTATTTACTTTCCCTTGTGTGCTTCGTTTGACTGTAACTTCATAGTGGATAATATCTATAAACAACCTCAATTGTTTTACATCTTTAATTTGAAGGGCTGTTTACTTATCTGACAAATTCAAAGGAAACTGCACTTTTTAGAAATGTCACCTATCATTCACAATCCTTATGTAAGACATTTGTTTCAAACTTTTATGAATTTTAATTATTAAATAATCATGAGCAAAAAATCAGCTAACATTGGAGTCAATGGGAGCTCCTCTGTTAGACCCACAAAGTCCTCCAAAAAACATCCAAAAAAATTGCCAACAATACTCATTTTACATTTTGTGACCTGAATATTAACCAAGTATTAATGATATTGTTATTATAAGCGCTAATATTAAGGACCTACTTTTAGCGGCGCGTTGATCACAGAAGTAACTAGCTTATGCTGCTATATTGACATACTGAACTGTTTTCTCACCTCTAAGATGATGAAAGCTAATTCTACAAACCCTGTCTCCATATGAGTTGGGAAATTGTGTTAGATGTAAATATAAACGGAATACAATGATTTGCAAATTATTTTCAAGCCATATTCAGTTGAATATGCTACAAAGACAACATATTTGATGTTCAAACTGATAAACATTTTTTTTTTTGCAAATAATCATTAACTTTGGAATTTGATGCCAGCAACACGTAACAAAGAAGTTGGGAAAGGTGGTAATGGATACTGATAAAGTTGAGGAATGCTCATCAAACACTTATTTGGAACATCCCACAGGTGTGCAGGCTAATTGGGAACAGGTGGGTGCCATGATTGGCTATAAAAGCAGCTTCCATGACATGCTAAGTAATTCACAAACACGGATGGGGTGAGGGTCACCAATTTGTAAGGAAATTGTTGAACAGTTTCAGAACAACATTTCTCAACGAGCTATTGAAAGGAATTTAGGGACTTTACCATCTACGGTCCGTAAAATCGTCAAAAGGTTCAGAGAATCTGGAGAAATCACTGCACGTAAGCGATGATATTACGGACCTTTGATCCCTCAGGTGGTACTGCATCAAAAACTGACGTCAGTGTGTAAAGGATATCACCACACGGGCTCAGGAACACTTCATAAAACCACTGTCAGTAACTACAGTTGGTCGCTACATCTGTATGTGCAAGTTAAAACTCTACTATGCAAAGCGAAAATCATTTATCAACAACACACAGGAACGCCGCCGGCTTGGCTGGGCCCGAGCTCATCTAAGATGGATTGATGCAAAGTGGAAAAGTGTTCTGTGGTCTGACGAGTCCACATTTCAAATTATATTTGGAAACTGTGGACATGGTGTCCTCCGGAACAAATAGGAAAATAACCATCCGGATTGTTCTAGGCGCAGAGTTCAAAAGCCAGCATGTGTGATGGTATGAGGGTGTATTTGTGCCCAAGGCATGGGTAACTTACACATCTGTGAAGGCACCATTAATGCTGAATGGTCCATTCAGGTTTTGGAGCAACATATGTTGTCAACCAAGCAACGTTAACATGGACGTCTCTGCTTATTTCAGCAAAACAATGCCAAGCCATGTGTTACAACAGCGTGGCTTCGTAGTAAAAGAGTGCGGGTACTTTCCTGGCCCGCTCGCAGTCCAGACATGTCTCCCATCAAAAATGTGTGGCACATTATGAAGCGTAAAATACGACAAGACTGTTGAACAACTGAAGCTGTACATCAAGCAATAATGGTAAAAAATACCACTTTCAAAGCTTCAACAATTAGTTTCCTCAGTTCCCAAACGTTTATTGAGTGTTGTTCTGCCCTCACTATATGTGTTGAGGTTATACAGCTTGGCAGACAGCAAACAACCAATCCAGGACGTTCTAATAAAGTTACAAAGCAGATGAATCCATTTAGGTGTCATGGTCCACGTCTTGGACCATGTCATTGTTCTGTTTTGTTATCACAGCCTGTTTTGTATTTGACGTCTTTAGTTTCTGGTGGTACTTCCTGGTTTGTTTCGGTTGCCTAGTTACGCATTTAGTGTCACCTGTTTGTTGTTTTTGATCACGTGCAGCTGCCTCTGATTATTTCTGCCCCTATATATGCCTGTCTTTGTTTGCCTTTTGTTCTCGGAGTTTAGTTTGCTACACGCAACAGATGACGTCACATTTCCCGATTGTGGTAAAAGACTTTTTGTTATACGATTAGCTTCCATGCTATATTGTTTGCTTGTCCGTAGTTTATATACTAGCGCTTTTTGTTCCTTTTAGCTTCCACGTTAGTTCTGTTTGTTTTGTTTTCAGTGCCTTGTGCAAGTGTTTTTTGTTCAAAAATTGTTTTTGTAGTGTATAATAAATCATTATCCTTACCCTCACGCTGTGTTCCATCCTCCACTGCACCCACGAGAGAACAACTTTTCACCACGATACCAGCAAGACGTCACAGTAAAGTCCGAGCTAATGAAGCTTCTCTCGCAGCGGAAGTCGAAGAATTCGACAGGATAACGTGGAGGTTAGCCCAAGCGATGCAGGCTGGGACATTCCGCGGCGCGCCGTATGTGATGATCTTGGGGCTTGGAGGTCTCCAAGTCCCGCTTGACTCCACTAGGTCCGGCAACGCCCCGTCTCACCCCACCCCCTCGCATGCGTCGGCAGAGGCGGAAGCCGCGGCGAAGGGCATCGCCTAGCGACAGAGACACGCTGACTCCACCATCAACCCTTCACGGACACAGCCACTTTCAACTTGTCCAGGACTCACCATACACGCCTGGTAATCCTTTTGGTTTTTCTACTATTGACTCCTCCGGCTGGTCTGGTAGTCACGGGTACTGCACCCGTGACGTCAGCCCTCTTACGTCCCCAGAACATAGTGGGGATTAAGAATTTTTTTTAGAGCAGGCACTCCCTCAGTCGTCCACAGGGGACATAAATGACAATCTTACACTCCTTAAAGACATTTGTTTTCAATCACAGTATAAGTCTTTATTTTCTGAATTTGATTGATTGATACTTTTATTAGTAGATTGCACAGTTCAGTACATATTCCGTACAATTGACCACTAAATGGTAACACCCCAATAAGTTTTTCAACTTGTTTAAGTCGGGGTCCACGTTAATCAATTCATGGTACAAATATATGCTATCAGCATAATACAGTCATCACACAGGTTAATCATCATAGTATATACATTGAATTATTTACATTATTTACAATCCGGGGGTGGGATGAGGAGCTTTGGTTGATATCAGTACTTCAGTCATCAACAATTGCATCAACAGAGAAATGTGGACATTGAAACAGTGAAGGTCTTACTTGGTAGGATATGTACAGCCAGCAGAGAACATAGTGAGTTCACATAGCATAAGAACAAGTATATACATTAGAAGTACATTTGATTATTTACATTAGGTTATTTATAATCCGGGGAGATGGGATGTAAATGGAGGAGGGTATTAGTAAAGGGTTGAAGTTGCCTGGAGGTGTTGTTTTAGAGCGGTTTTGAAGGAGGATAGAGATGCATTTACTTTTATACCTGTTGGGAGTGCATTCCACATTTATGTGGCATAGAAGGATAATGAGTTAAGACCTTTGTTAGATCGGAATCTGGGTTTAACGTGGTTTGTGGAGCTCCCCCTGGTGTTGTGGTTATGGCGGTCAGGAAGTAGTTGGACATGTACTTCGGTATCAGGGAGGTGTAGCGGATTTTATAGACTAGGCTCAGTGCAAGTTGTTTTACTCTGTCCTCCACCCTGAGCCAGTCCACTTTGGAGAAGTGGGTTGGAGTGAGGTGTGATCTGGCGTGGATGTCTAAAAGTAACCGGACTAGCTTATTCTGGGATGTTTGGAGTCTAGATTTAAGGGTTTTGGAGGTGCTAAGGTACCAGGAGGAGCAAGCGTAATCGAAAAAAGGTTAAATGAGAGTTCCCGCTAGAATATTCAAGGTGCTTTTGTTGACCAGAGAGGAGATTCTGTAGAGGAATCTCGTTCTTTGGTTGACCTTTTTGATTACCTTGGTTGCCATTTTATCGCAGGAAAGATTAGCTTCTAGAATGGAACGTAGGTAGGTGATCTCATCTTTCCAGGTGATAACAATGTCACCCACTTTTATAGTGAAATCAATGACTTTCTTAAAGGGGAACATTATCACAATTTAAAAAGGGTTAAAACCACTAAAAATCAGTTCCCAGTGGCTTATTTTATTTTTCGAAGTTTTTTTCAGAATTTTACCCGTCCCGGAATATACCTAAAAAAAAGCTTTAACGTGATTGATTTTCGTTATGTGCGAAGCCACTGTTCATTTTCCTGTGACGTCAGATAGCGATGCCAATACAAACAACATGGCGGTTACCATAGCAAGATATAGCGACATTAGCCCGGATTCAGCCTCGGATTTCAGCGGCTTTAGCGATTAAACAGATTATGCATGTATTAAAATGGATGGTAGGAGTATGGAGGCAGATAGCGTAAATGAAATTGAAGAAGAAACTGCAGCTATTGAGCGAATAGCTATTGACGCTATTCGGCCATGTCTGCGTTAGCATCGCCGGTAAAATGTGCGGACCAAACGATCAGGACTTTCGCATCTTGTGACACTGGAGCAACTTAAATCCGTCGATTGGTAAGTGTTTGTTTTGCATTAAATGTGGGTGGAAGGAAACGCTGGATGTAAATATGGTTTCAAATGTACATACAGCTAGCCTAAATAGCATGTTAGCATATGTTTGATTAGCACATAAGTCAACAACATCAACAAAACTCACCTTTGTGATTTCGTTGACTTTATCGTTGGGAATGCATCTGCTTTGAGTGTCGCATGATATCCACACATTCTTGCCATCTCTGTCGTAGCATCGCCGGTAAAAACCAAACGAGGGACTTTCGCATTTCTTGACACTGGAGCAACTTAAATCCGTCGATTGGGATGTGTTTTTTTGACATTAAATGTGGGTGGAGGGAAAGGCTGGATGTAAATATAGCTACAAATGAGGCGTAATGCTGCAATATTTATACACAGCTAGCCTAAATAGCATGTTAGCATCGATTAGCATGCCGTGCTAATCGATGCACATTCTACATAAATCAACTAGAATCATTCCCTGATCGTGTTGTTACACCCTCCGACAACACACCGACGAGGCATGATGTCTCCAAGGTACCGGAAAACAGTCGAAAAAACGGAAAATAACAGAGCTGATTTGACTTGTGTTTGTAATGTGGTGGAGAAAAATGCTGTTCTCTACCTAGGTGACGTCACGTTCTGACGTCATCACTCCGAGAGCGATAAACAGAGAGGCGTTTAATTCGCCAAAATTCACCCATTTAGAGTTCGGAAATCGGTTAAAAAAATATATGGTCTTTTTTCTGCAACATCAAGGTATATATTGACGCTTACATAGGTCTGCTGATAATGTTCCCCTTTAAGGTTGATATGGGACCCATATAGGATGGATTCCGTTTTACCTAAGTGTATGGATAGCTTGTTGTCAGAGAACCAGGTGCAAATATTAAGTAGTTCAGCACTGAGGATTTGTTCCACCTGTGACTTGTCCTTGCCGGATACCAGCAGGGCCGAGTCATCCACAAACAGGAAGAATTCACAGTGGCATGCTGATGGCATGTCATTCACGTATATTAGGAACAGTAAAGGTCCTAGTATACTGCCTTGGGGGACTCCACAGCTTACTGAGAGGGGAGGGGCACCTCTACCACCTGTTTCTTCCCCTCCAAGTAAGATTGCATCCAGCTTGATGAGGTTTCATCGAATCCGATTGCTCTGAGCTTATCCAACAGTATAGCGTGGTTAACGGTGTCAAAGGCCTTCTGAATGTCCAGCATGACCATGCCGCAGTATTTGCCCGCGTCCACCTCATGTTTGATGAGCTCGCTCAGATAGAGAAGGCATGTGTCAGTGGAGTGGTTAGTTCTGAAGCCGGATTGGAATTTGTACATTAGTTTATTAGTAGCAAGGTATCCATCAACCTGTTCATAAACTATTTTTTCCATTACTTTCAAAATGGAACTGAGCATAGAAACAGGTCGGTAGTTACCAGGTTCTAATTTGCTTCCTTTTTTTATAAAGGGGGGTTACTCTTGCTATCTTGAAATCCTTGGGTAACTGGCCTTGTTTGATTGAGAAGTTTATTATATGTGTGATTATTGGGGCAATGGTGGTGGCAGAGTCCCCTCTGAAACCCCTCCACCTGTGACTTTTCCTCCCACCCTGTCTACCTCTTTCAGTTCCTACCCCCACTCACCCCTAGAGGTAGTTTTAGACCGTAGAGAGAGCGTCTGGCATCCGCTTGTGGAAGGGGGGGCTCGTGCTGGAGGTAGCACAGCGGCGTTCAGCCGAGTCTCTTCTCCTAGTTTGTATGGTTGACAGGTATTCTTGTTTCCATCGCTTCCAGAATCTATCAGAGAGAGATTGGACTTTCCGCCATTGTTGTGAGTGGATGTCTTTCACGTTGAAGTCTCCTGGCGGTGCAGATATGACGTCTCTCTTCAGTGTCAGCAAGGTTGCAGGTGTTAGTATTGCTGGCATCTCTGGTTTAGTTGAAACTGGAATGAGAGGTCTTGCGTTTATAATTGCCATGACCTCAGCCATGAGAGTGGTGAGCACCTCATGAGAAAGGTGAGAGCCTCCCTCCTTAAGGAGCAATGCATCCAGGATACGGCGAGTGATGCCAATTAGTCTTTCCCACACTCCTCCCATGTGGGAAGAGTTTGGCGGATTGAAGATCCAAGTGCACACTTAGTCCTGCAGGTAAGTTTTCAACTCTTTTTCCAACGACTCTTCCTCTTTTTCCGACCACTTGTCCCTCGCCGTCAACTTCTCTTCCTCGTCATGCTTCTCGTCGTCTGTGCTGGAGTCCATGACGATGGCCTTGGACTTGCTCCCCGCTCTGGACTTCTTGGGGCTGGACGAGGAGCGTCCTGCTTGGGCGTCGCTCTTCTTGCCCTTGGCGGCGGACTTGGCGGCCGACACTTTTTTCTTGGCCCTCTTCTTTTTCTTGGCGGGAAACGGTTTGCCGCTGTTCTGTCTCTGAGGATCTCATCAGTCCCCACGTTGACTTTCAAGATGTCAAAACCATACGGTACATCAGCGAAGCAATACAAAAACTCATGAAAAAAATAAACACAGCAGTAAAACACTTACATACAAACAAGACAGCTGCTTGTACACCCGAAAGAGAACAAAGAACAGTGTCTAAGAGGAGCATCAACATTTGCATTTAAACTGTAAAATCCTGTTTATGATTTATTTACTCTACTTATTTAAATATGAACATTTTCCTTTAGGAAACTTTTATGATTTGTGTGTTGTTGTAGCTGGTATGCTACAATTTTTTTTTTTCCCCCCAAGATGGCGACCCTGTAGTGGCTGCTGTTGGCAGGAACTCTGTGCTCTTGTGTCATCCTTTTGTGTTTCCCTCTTCTTTTCATGTTTATATATATATACATATATATATATATATATATGTGTATTATTATTTTTATTTTTTTTGCCTTTTGGTCCGGACCTTTTGGGACTGTGTGACAAGGGGTGGCACTTTCGTGACTTCTGCGGTGCTTTTTTGTGAACTTCTGGATCTGCCTCCCGAGAGCCTTTTGGCCATGGAGACCAGCTGCTGGGTTTCTGCCACACCAGAGTCCGTTTGGAGAGACTGGAGGAGATGCAGATGAAGAGACAGGACTGCGGAGCTAGCACTGAGCGCCGGGACGGAAAAGCTTCACAGTGTCTTGGCTGAATGAGCAGGTATCGGACACCTCGGTCTCTTTGGACATATCCTCACTCATCCATGCGGACTGGACACTGGCCGAGACTTGGTTTGGCGGCCAAGAGTGGAGTCGGCTCTCTTGGTTGCTTTGTTGGGTCTGCTCCCGTCTCTGGCCAAGCTCCCTTCACCCCAGCAGACAATGGCGTGGGACACCGCAAAAGCCACCACATTGTATATGTTTCTTTTACTTTTTATTCATGTATGTATGTAGAAGTGGCTGGTTGCATCAGCTCTGCTCTTTTAATGTCCTTTGTCCTCTTTGATGTTTCCCTCTTACACACATGAAAGAGGAATGTGTGCTATGGCAATGAGTTGTTTTCTTCCCTTGGCCTCAGTCTGGACCCCCTCTCCAGGGGCCCAGGCTTGGACCGATTTTTTTTTTTTCTCTCATTGCCCCCACTTTTTTACCTGTATGTATCTCACCTTTTTTGCAAGGGGCGCCGCAAGTTGGCAGACCCGTCAGCGATCCTGTTCTGTCTCCCTAGAATGTTTGTCTGACCTTGAATGGGATTCTGCTGAACATTTTAATTTCCCCTCGGGGGTTAATAAAAATGTGTCTGATTCTGATGTTTAACATCAACAAAACATAGCTAATTAGTAAAAATAAACTACATTAATTCATCTCTCAACGGTGTTGAGACATTGCTGGACACCGGAGTAGTAACTAAATCCAAATAAAAAATGATTTTATTTTTTTAAGATATCTGGCTTGTATTTTCAGTAGGGATGTAAATTTATAGATTCATGGATATGATACCCTAATAAATATTCCTTATCGATACCAGTATTTATCAGTACTCTTGTCGGTACTACATGTCATTTGTGGAAATAAAAACCTGTAAAAAAGGCATTTTAAATAGCATTTCTATTAGCACAAGAGTTTGAACACCTCCAACATGATGTTCTGTAACATTTTAAAGCAGGGAAGTCTTTTATCAGCAGCTGTTTATTTGAAGTCTTAAATAGATAGATAGATAGTACTTCATTGATTCCTTCAGGAGAGTTCCTTCAGGAAAATTTAAAGAAGTCAACTATGTGTGCAGTGCAAGGTGAAATGCAGTTATGTCATCTTCTTCTCAATAACACACACATCAAACTTTGGTTGCTTCCTTATTTGTCATTATTTAAAGCTGATTGTAATGTGTAGCAGCGGCAGCTGAACTCAATGTGAAAATGTATCATAGTTACGTCAGTCAGCTGGAATTAAAAATACAAATAGTTGTGCCGTTAGTCCAGAATCTTCACGGTCCTCATGGACAACATAATTAGGAACCAGTACTAAAAAAATGGTACTTGGTGTACATCTCTTATCTTCACCACTAAACCTTTGAAATATGCTGACATATGTGCTGCTAAAGGTAAATAAACAGTAGCCATATTGAATGTTTGCCTTCATTTGACCACGTGAGGTAAGGAGGACGGCCTCTAGGTCACATGGTTACACCCCAGCAATTACACTGTTGATGATTGATGAGCAATCATTTTTAAATGGTGGTGTTAAAAAGTAAACATATCTTCATCTTTAGTGATAAATGTGGCCCCCGGATGAACATGTGTCACAAACATTGTATTAGATGATATGTGGATGTTGTGCTTACTTGGACTGTGATGAAGCTGTGAGGACTCAGGTGGTTTGTCTTCATGCTCTTCAGTCTTCACAGAGACAACAGTCGGTGGAAACTTGCTGACATCAGCCTCCTCCTGCCCTACAGGACACTCTCCCCCCTCTTCCTCTTTAAAATGTGAGGGCTGTGGATACTTTACAGTGAAACTGTCCCCCTGCAGATGAGGGAGACATTCTTCTTGGTGTTCAATAAGCTGATGGATGTCTACAGGTCACAAACAAAACGCATTTTAACTCCTACATGCTGAATATTAAATTGTACATGAAATATAGGGCTGTGGCTATTGAAAATGTTATTAATCAAGTGTTCTACTGGAAATTTTCCGATTAGTTGAGTAACTTAATAAAACAGTGTTGCTTGGTTAAAGACAAATTTAAGCGACTATAAAACATTTCACTTAATAATGAACGGCCAATTGGTTTGAGATGGTATGAGATCAAAATGTTATCTTTAGAGCAGGCTTTGTTTTTTTGCCAATCACAGCCACGTTAAAAAGTCAAAGTACCAATGATTGTCACACACACACTAGGTGTGGGGAGATTATTTCCTGCATTTGGCCCATCACCCATGATCAAACCCCTGGGAGGTGAGGGGAGCAGTGAGCAGCAGCGGTGGCCATGCCCGGGAATAACTTTTATGGTGATTAAACCCCAATTACAACCCTTGATGCTGAGTGCAAGGCAGAGAAGTAATGGGTCCCATTTTTATAGTATTTGGTATGACTGGGTTGGGGTTTGAACTCACAACCTACCGATCTCAGGGAGGGTGCACCGACATGAAGGAAATAACAGGTCAGTATGCTTTGACACACATATATAACTTGTCAAACCTGCCAGCTATCAGGCTAGGTTTACAGCGTCAGTCACCATGGTAACTGACTCTGACTTTGTCTTACCTCTCTTATTTTTGGAGGTAAAACTCTCGAGCTTTACATACTCAGGACTTTGCACTTAACCTGCTCTCTGGAATATTCCCCTGGTGACTGTGTGAGTTTTGTGTAAACTTGTTGATACACATTGTTACAAACATCAAACTCTCATAAATATTGTGTGTCTGGCACTGTCTCGTTTTTATGAAGAACATAAAACAATTCACGGTGGCAGAGGGGTTAGTGCGTCTGCCTCACAATACCAAGTTCCTGCAGTCCTGGGTTCAAATCCAGGCTTGGGATCTTTCTGTGTGGAGTTTGCATGTTCTCCCCGTGAATGCGTGGGTTCCCTCCGGGTACTCCGGCTTCCTCCCACTTCCAAAAACATGCACCTGGGGATAGGTTGATTGGCAACACTAAATTGGCCCTAGTGTGTGAATGTGAGTGTTAATGTTGTTCGTCTATCTGTGTTGGCCCTGCGATGAGGTGGCGACTTGTCCAGGGTGTACCCCGCCTTCCGCCCGATTGTAGCTGAGATAGGCGCCTGCGCCCCCCGCGACCCCAAAAGGGAATAAGCGGTAGAAAATGGATGGATGGATGGATAAAACAATTAGTGCATCATCCTCACATAACAATTAATCTTCCTACAGACAATCTATTTAGGAATAGTGTTAATAATGAAATATAAAGTTAGTAAAGATGTGAGAGTAAGAAGTAAACAAACCTGTTCTGTGTAACACAACTTGATGTTTTTCATGTTGTCGCTCCTTCTCCTCTTTTGTTGGACAAAGTTCCTCCTCGTACTCTGCTGTCGTTCTTTGGCACATTTTCACACAATCACAACACTTTACACTCACACTTGATCTCTACTTAGTGATGTGTTTTGATCACTTCCGCCTCTCTTTGTTAGCAGCTAACAAGCTAAGCTAACTAGCAGGCTAAGCTAGCTCGAGAAGCATCAAAGTGCGCTCAGACTAATATAACCGGATGCAAACAGTTATTAACGATGTTTACTCTATTTACTAGAGTGTAATAAAGGACATATATGTGTACATGGAGGCACAGATTAAGAACACTGAACTGTGACGACTGCAATAACGTCTTCACCGTCAGACGCCATCTTGCTTTATCCTCGCCGTGTTTGGTTCGCGCGCAGTGTTGTCAGATCTCGCGAGACAAATAAGTAAGCAGCTATTTTCCAAATCTCGCGAGAGAAATAAGTAAAACCAGCTTTCCGCCACCGGTAAAAATATTTTATTATATACTATTTACTTATTATGAAAATAAAAGTAAAATTGTCCATTTCAAATTTTCATAGTAAAGACATAAAACTTATTTCCGTATAAAAATGTCAAAATTTAAAAATATATTCAAACAAAAGTAGCATAAGGAATGACAAAAAAGAAACAAAATTAATATTACATTAATGATATTATTTTCGTTTTTGATGTTAATCGTTTTTATAATGTAATTTAGAATGTGGGAGGTTTTCATGTTCTTTTCAAATTTCCTTTGAATAGAATAGAATAGAATAGAGTTTTATTGTCATTATTGCAGTGAACAGGTTCAAAGAACAACAAAATTGGAGCAGATCCCCTAAGGTGCATGTACAATATGGTAATATAAATAGTACAAAAAAAAGGTAGATAGAAATAAGAGATGTATCTATATATGTATATATATCCACACAGATGCATACATGCATGCATATGAATATATATACACACATGCATATAACAATATTGCTTATTACAGTCCGAAAAAATTGAAACAAATTAAAAACATGACACATGAGGACATGAAGGACATATTGTGCTACTATGGCTCTTGGGTAAAAGCTGATTTTTAGTGAATTTGTACCAGCTTTTAGCACCCTATGGCGTCTGCCCGAGGGTGGCATTATATATATTATATCCATCTATCGATTGATAGATAGATAGATAGATAGATCTATCTCTCTTTCCATTTTCTACCGCTTATTCCCTTTTGGGGTCGCGCGGGGTGGGGCTGGGAGGGGGGGTGCTGGTGCCTATCTCAGCTACAATTGGGCGGAAGGCGGCGTACACCCTGGACAAGTCCCCACCTTATCGCAGGACCAACACAGATAGACAGACAACATTCACACTCACACTCACACACACACTAGGGCCAATTTAGTGTTGCCAATCAACCTGTCGCCAGGTGCATGTCTTTGGAGGTGGGAGGGGCCTATCCCCAGGTGCATGTCTTCTGAAGTGGGAGGAAGCCGGAGTACCTGGAGGGAACCCACGCATTCACGGGGAGGACATGCAAACTCCACACAGAAAAATCCCGAGCCCGGGATTGAACCCTCACTACTCAGGACTTTCGTATTGTGACACAGACGCACTAACCCCTCTGCCACCGTGCTGCCAGATATAGATGTATAGATATAATATATGTAATGCCAATTCAAATTTAAAGAGGACATGAAAACCTCCTACATTCTAAAATACATTATGAAAACAAATGATCATCAAAAACAAAAATAATATCATAAGTGTAATATTTATTTTGTTTCTTTTTTTCTTTCCTTATGCTACTGTTGTTTCAATACATTGTTAAATATTTGAATATTTTTACGAAAATAAGTTGTATGTCTTTGTTTTGAAAATTTAAATGGACAATGTAGATCATTTGGTGAAATGACTGTTTTGTTGTTGTTTGTGGTTACCCGTAGGAAGAACTGTGCCGAGCTGCATGAATAAGTTGGCTTTAATTAAGACTTCAGCAGGACAGTAATTGTACATAAGAACTGCATGAGAGGGTGGTAGTAACTGACTCCTCGATGTGCACACCCTGGTGGTGTGTTCGAGAATTACAACAAGAAAACAGCTGCAAAAAACAAAATCTGTACAAAAAATGCTGCAAGTCAAAGCCACAGAGTCAGTCCAAGTTTACCACAAACAAGTGCTATGGACAGTCTGTGCATGATGTGACAGTGGATCAACACAGCCAAAGTGAAAATGACACATTCTACGTGGATGGCTTGGAAATAGAAAATTGCATTGACTCTGTAAATCCACAACAAAGAGACCAAGATGAAGGATTTGTCACAGTGTGCATAAACGACATGCCAACCGAAATGAAAGTGGATACAGGTGCTAAATGCAATGTAATGTCACTGAAGACTTTCAATAGAGTAAACAGCGGCGTGAAACTCACCAAACAACACAGAAGCACAAATTTGGTGGCTTACGGAGGAGCCAAAATCGAGACACAAGGTGAAGCTATGCTGACATGCTTTTTAAAGGGACAGCGCCACTTACTGCCATTTTTCACAGTGGATAGAATGTGACATCACTGTTGGGCTTCCGTGCATGCCTGCGTACGGGGCTAGTCGAGTTGAGTCCCGATGTGCACCATGTCACCACAGAGAACACTGGAGAGTTCAGCGCACGGATCCTCACACAATACCAAGATATTTTCAGTGAAGAGCTCGGAGAACTACCAGTTGTTTACACAATGACAGTGGACCCCAATGTGCCGCCAGTTGTTAGGCCGGCCCACCGCATCCCAGTAGCGATGCAAGACTGTGTGAAAGCTGAACTTAAACGCATGGAAAGCATAGACGTTATTACTTCAGTCACCGAACCAACAGCTTGGGTGTCATCCATGGTCGCTGGGCACAAGAAAGGTAAATCAGAAATCAGATTGTGCATCAACCCCAAAGATTTAAAGGCCTACTGAAATGAGATTTTCTTATTTAAACGGGGATAGCAGGGCCATTCTATGTGTCATACTTGATCATTTCGCGATATTGCCATATTTTTGCTGAAAGGATTTAGTAGTGATCATCCACGATAAATTTTGCAACTTTCGGTGCTAAGAGAAATGCCAGAAGTCGCAGACGATGACGTCACATGTTTGATGGCTCCTCACATATTCACATTGTTTTTAATGGGAGCCTCCAACAAAAAGTGCTATCCGGACCGAGAAAACAACAATTTTCCCATTAATTTGAGCGAGGATAAAAGATTCGTGTTTGGGGATATTGATGGCGACGGACTAGAAAAAAATAATTAAAAAAAAGTTTAAAAAAAAAAACGTGATTGCATTGGGACGGATTCCGAAGTTTTTTGACATATTTACTAGGTTAATTCTAGGAAATCCCTTATCTTTCTATTGTGTTGCTAGTGTTTTAGTGAGTTAAATAGTACCTGATAGTCGGAAGGGTGTCTCCACGACTGTCTTGACGCGCAGTGTCTCAGGGGAGTCGACGGCAGCTATGGATGGCACAAGCTCAGCTTTTCTCCGGTAAGAACTGACTTTTTAACCACAATTTTCTCACCGAAACCTGCTGGTTGACGTGTGGTCGGGATCCATGTTCTCTTGACCGCACTCTGATCCATAGGAAAGTTTCAGCTCCAGGATTTTTAAACAAGGAATCACTGTGTGTTTGTGTGGCTAAAAGCTAAAGCTTCCCAACTCCATCTTTCTACTGTGACTTCTCCAATATTAATTGAACAAATTGCAAAAGATTCAGCAACACAGATGTCCAAAAAAAACTGTATAATTATGCCGTAAAAGCAGACGACTCTTAGCTGTGTGTGTGTGCAGCGCTCATACTTCCTAAAAACCTGTGACGTCTTGCGTACACGTCATCATTACACAACGTTTCGAAGACGAAACTCCCGGGAAATTTTAAATTGCAATTTAGTAAACTAAAAAGGCCGTATTGGCATGTGTTGCAATGTTAATATTTCATCATTGATATATAAACTATCAGACTGCGTGGTGGCTAGTAGTGGCTTTCAGTAGGCCTTTAAATGAAGCACTAAAACGGCCCCACCACCCCATGAGAAGTGTGGAGGAGGTAGCAGCACAAATGTTTTCAGTGCTAGATGCAAAAAATTCATTCTGGCAGATCCGCCTGGACAAGAAGTCCTCAATGAAGACAACATTCAGTACTCCTTTTGGACGTTACTGATTCCTTCGCATGCCTTTCGGCATTAACTCAGCAAGCGGAGTATTCCAGCGCACAATGGATCAGCTCTTTGCTGGATATCCATGCTCAGTCATTGTCGATGACATCATCATCGGAGGCCGTGATGTGGCGGAGCATGACGCCAACCTAAAAAAGGTGCTAGAACGTGTGAAGGAAATAAACCTCAAACTCAACCCGCAGAAATGCAAATTTCGACTTGACTAAGTATGCTACTTTGGTCATATCTTCAAAAGTAAAAGTGTGAACGTTGACCCCTCCAAAACTGCTGCTATCACAGACATGCCAGTCCCCACAGATGTCACTTCACTTCTACGTTTCCTGGGAATGGTTAACTATCTTGGCAAGCACATTCCAAACCTCAGTGACATCGCAACGCCACTGAGGAAGCTGACTCACAAAGAGACCGCATGGTGCTGGTTCCAGCAACACCAAGATGCTTCCGACCGCCTGAAAGCATGTCTCTCCTTTCCACCAGTATTGGCCTACTAAGATGTCAAAGAGCCAGTCACGCTGACCTGTGAGGCGTCATGCTTTGGACTAGGAGCTGCCTCATGTAAAATGGAAGGCCAGTAGCCTTTGCATCCCGCGCCCTTACAGAAACAGAAAGTCAATACCCTCAAATTGAGAAGGAGCTTCTAGCTGTTGTGTTTGCATGCACCAAGTTCAGAGACTATGTGTACGGCAAGGCCACCACAGTAGAAACTGACCACCAACCGTTGGGGACTATCTTGAAGAAACCAATTCACAATGCCCCGGCCCGTCTTCAGCGGATGCTGCTACGCTTGCAAAGCTATGACATAAGCCTAATCTACAAAAAGGAAAGCACATGTACTTGGCTGACACTCTTTCAAGAGCCCCTAATGCAACAGACAGTGAGAGCCCATCTGATAGTGGTTCTTTCGACGTCATGTCTGTGAGCTACATTTCTACAGCCCGCCTGGAAGAGCTCAAGAAGCACATGGAGGAGGTTGAAGTAATGCAGACGCAGTGTAGTTATCCAGCGTAGATGGCCTGCCAGAAAGACTCAGCTGCAGCCTGCCATTGAAGTTTTCTTCCCCTACAGAGACGAACTCACTGTGGAAGATGGAATTGTCATGAAAGGGCAGAAAGCAGTCATTCCAACGTCACTACCAAAAGAGTACATTAAGATTGTACACAAAGGTCACCCAGGCATTGAAGCGACCAAACGCAGAGCAAGAGGTATCATCTTTTGGCCATCAATGTCACGAGACATCACTAAAGAACTACTTTTTTGCACAGTGTGCAGCAGCACAAAACCACATCAGCAAAAAGAACCACTTCATCTTCATCCAGTTCCAGACCTTCCGTGGTCACAGTTGTTACAGACATTTTTGAATGGCGTGGACAACACTACCAGGTGATAGTGGATTCCTATTCTGGATGGTTTGAAATTGACCTTCTACAAAACATCACAGCGACAGTTGTAATTTCCAAAATGAAAAGACATTTTTCATTGCACGGTACACCACACACACTGCTATCTGATATTGCAAGACAGTACAAGTGTGAGCAATTCAGAAAATTTGCTGAAGAGCAGGACTTCATCCACACCACCAGTAGCCCAGAGTTTCCCAAGTCGAATGGACTCGCGGAAAGAGCTGTCAGGAGTGACAAGCAACTGATGGAGAAATCCCACCGGGACAAAACTGATGTCTTCCTAAACCTCCTGAACCTCAGAAACATTCCCAGAGATGCAGACCTTGGTTCCCCTGCCGAACGTTTAATGTCAAGACTAACGCGTGCAGCTATCCCAGTGTGTACCAGACTACTACATCCAACAGAAAAAGACTCAACACAAGTACACGCTCGACTAGTCGACAAGAGAACTACAGTGAAATGTCACTACAAGTCAAGTCGCCCACTGACTCCCTTGGCAGAAGGGCAAGTGATCCGTATGCAGACTCCTCCTGGACATGACCGACTTGGAATAGTGGAAAAGTCGTGCGAAGAGCCACGTTCCTACATCATCCAGTCCGATGGGAGAAGATACAGGAGGAATCGTCGCCACATCGTCCCGGTTCAAGAACAACCACCAACACCGTTCCAGAACGACGAAGCAGACTCTCAGGATGGTAGACATACCATGGTGGACTTGGTCCCTCCCACACCACTGAGAGAAAAGACAGTGATTAGGCAAACGGAAAGTACATCACCAATTCGACCCAGATTCACGACGCGGACTGACACAGCTTACACAACACGTGCAGGTCGAGTTTGCAGACCCAATCCAAAGTATGTGCAGTAAGAAAAGAAAAATGCACGTGTGATTTATTTTGAGATAGTATTTTTCTAGCTGTTCTATAATTTGTTTAGATATTCCATAGAGATGGTGAATTGTTTGTACTCACCCTACACAGTTAAGAGATTTGATCTCAGTTACATATCAATCAATCAATCAATGTTTACTTATATAGCCCTAAATCACTAGTGTCTCAAAGGGCTGCACAAACCACTACGACATCCTCGGTAGGCCCACATAAGGGCAAGGAAAACTCACACCCAGTGGGACGTCGGGGACAATGATGACTATGAGAACCTTGGAGAGGACGAAAGCAATGGATGTCGAGCGGGTCTAACATGATACTGTGAAAGTTCAATCCATAATGGATCCAACACAGCAGCAAGAGTCCCGTTCACAGCAGGAAACCATCCCAAGCGGAGGCGGATCAGCAGCGCAGGGATGTCCCAAGCCGATACACAGGAGGGCGGTCCATCCTGGGTCCCGACTCTGGATGAGCGGTTCATCCTGGGTCTGGAGAGCCACTACGTCATCCATGGCCACCGGATCGGACCGGAATCCCTCCACAAGGGAGAGTGGGACATAGGAGAAAAAGAAAATAAACGGCAGATCAACTGGTCTAAAAAGGGAGTCTTTAAATTCCAGAGTATACAGATGAGTTTTAAGGTGAGACTTAAATGCTTCTACTGAGGTGGCATCTCAAACTGTTACCGGGAGGGCATTCCAGAGTACTGGAGCCCGAAATGAAAACGCTCTATAGCCCGCAGACTTTTTTTGGGCTTTGGGAATCACTAATAAGCCGGAGTCTTTCTAACGCAGATTTCTTGCCGGGACATATGGTACAATACAATCGGCAAGATAGGATGGAGGTAGACCGTGTAGTATTTTATACGTAAGTAGTAAAACCTTAAAGTCACATCTTAAGTGCACAGGAAGCCAGTGCAGGTGAGCCAGTATAGGTATATATGTATGTATATATGTATATAAAGGTATATATAGTATAGGTATATATGTATATATATATGTATATAAAGGTATATACAGTATAGGTATATATGTATGTATATATGTATATAAAGGTATATACAGTACAGGCGTAATGTGATCAAACTTTCTTGTTCTGGTCAAAAGTCTAGCAGCCGCATTTTGTACCAACTGTAATCTTTTAATGCTAGACATGGGGAGACCCGAAAATAATACGTTACAGTAGTCGAGGCGAGACGTAACAAACTCATGGATAATGATCTCAGCGTCTTTAGTGGACAGAATGGAGTGAATTTTAGCGATATTACGGACATGAAAGAAGGCCGTTTTAGTAACGCTTTTAATGTGTGGCTCAAAGGAGAGAGTTGGGTCGAAGATAACACCCAGATTCTTTACAGAGTCGCCTTGTTTAATTGTTTGGTTGTCAAATGTTAAAGTTGTATTATTAAAAAGAGGTCGGTGTCTAGCAGGACCGATAATCAGCATTTCCGTTTTTTTGGCGTTGAGTTGCAAAAAGTTAGCGGACATCCATTGTTTAATTTCATTAAGACACGCCTCCAGCTGACTACAATCCGGCGTGTTGGTCAGTTTTAGGGGCATGTGGATATTCATTTCACTTATCTTCTTTTGTTTTTTTTAAGGACGCTTAACTAAAAGGGAAGGATGTAGATGATTTGGTAAAATTACTGTTTTGTTGTTGTAATTCTAGAACACACCACCAGGGTGTGCACATCGAGGAGTCAGATACTACCACCCTCTCATGCAGTGCGTACTAGAGATGCGCGGATAGGCAATTATATCACCCGCAACCACATCACTAAAGTCGTCATCCACCCGCAATCCACCCGAACCAACATTTCATCAAAGCCACACCCACCCGCCCGTTGTTATATATCTAATATAGACGATGCAAGGCATTAGTGAGGTTAGAAATAGCACAGACACAATGGCTTTCTTGAACTGATTTATTAAAAGAATTATTTTCCATTCAAATTCACCGTGAAAACTGTAATAAATAAAGCAGGTTACAAACGTAAAAATAATAACATGCACAGCATGTGGATCAAACATTTTACTAAGTAAAAAACCAACAATTGACAAATACCTCGTTGGCCACACCCGGAAGTAGCTTCCTTACATCCGTCGACAGACCAAACGAGACACTTCAAAATAAAAGTATGCCCACATACTGTTTCAAAGAGTGCTGCTCGTTTTTCGTATGTGGGTAACAACATTTAACTATTTATAAATGGTTGATTTCTATAGGCTAGTAAGGTAAAGTGTTGTAGCTGACAAGTTTGGGCTACTTTGCTTCTGCAGCCTTCATCAGAGGTGTCACGTGATGTTAGCGTGACGTTGTCTGTGACGTGATGTATGGATTGTACCATCAAGAGTTGTCAGGTACAACACTTTACCTACTAGCCTATATAAACCAACCATTTATAAATACACGTCAGTAGGCTAAATGAACCTCTTCAACATAACATTTAACTATGTATAATGTAGCGGCTGGCTACGAGGTGTTAAACAATGACTTTGGCTGGGGGGCGGGACTTCCGGGAGAGATAGAGAAGTGACGTTATCGACAGGAAGTGAGAGTTTGCGTTGTCCAGGGAAAAGCGTTAGAGACATGAGAGCTGTTGTGTGGTTGTATTACATCTTGTGCAATAAAGACAAGACAAACGAAGAAGTTTTTTTGAGCCTACATTCCTGGGATTATTCCAATATATATTTCCGAATTGGTTCAACCGCCACCCGCCCGAATCTATTTAAAATCTATCTTTTCGTCATGTCACCCGCCCGACCCGCGGTTTATCCGCGGACTCCGCGGTTGTGACCGCAAACCGCGCATCTCTAGTGCGTACGTACAATTGCTGTCCTGCTGAAGACTTAATTAAAGCCAACTTATTCATGCAGCTCGACATAGTTCTTCCTACGGGTAACCACAAACAACAACACATGGCAACAAAAGTGGGTGACATCGTTATCACCAGGAAAGATGAGATCACCTACCTAGGTTCCATTCTAGAGGCTAATCATTCCTGTGATAAAATGGCAACCAAGGTCATCAAAAAGGTCAACCAAAGAACGAGATTCCTCTACAGAATCTCCTCTCTGGTCAACAAAAGCACCTTGAAGATTCTAGCGGGAACTCTCATTCAACCCTTTTTTGATTACGCTTGCACCTTCTGGTACTCCAGCACCTCCAAAACTCTCAAATCTAGACTCCGGACATCCCAGAACAAGCTAGTCTGGTCACTTTTAGACCTCCACCCCAGATCACACCTCACTCCAACCCACTTCTCCAAAGTGGGCTGGCTCAGGGTGGAGGACAGAGTAAAACAACTTGCACTGAGCCTAGTCTATAAAATCCGCGACACCTCCCTGATACCGAAGTACATGTCCAACTACTTCCTGACCGCCATAACCACAACACCAGGGGGAGCTCCACAAACCACGTTAAACCCAGATTCCGATCTAACAAAGGTCTTAACTCATTCTCTTTCTATGCCACATAAATGTGGAATGCACTCCCAACAGGTGTAAAAGTAAGTGCATCTCTATATTCCTTCAAAAGCGCTCTAAAACAACACCTCCAGGCAACTTCAACCCTTTCCTAATACCCTCCTCCATTCACATCCCATCTCCCCGGATTATAAATAACCTAATGTAAATAATCAAATGTTCTTCTAATGTATATACTTGTTCTTATGCTATCTGAACTCACTATGTTCTCTGCTGGATGTACATATCCTACTGTAAGACCTACACTGTTTCAATGTCCACATTTCTCTGTTGATGCAATTGTTGATGACTGAAGTACTGATATCAACCAAAAATCCGCATCCCACCCCCAGATTGTAAATAATGTAATTAATTCAATGTATATACTATGATGATTAACCTGTGTGATGACTGTATTATGCTGATAGTATATATTTGTACCATGAATTGATTAACATGGACCCCGACTTAAACAAGTTGAAAACTTATTGGGGTGTTACCATTTAGTGGTCAATTGTACGGAATATGTACTGTACTGTGTAATCTACTAATACAAGTATCAATCAATCAATCAATCAATCAATCCATCAATCAATCAATCAAAAAGGATATTTCAAATATATAAACCGTATTTTACTTTAAATCATGTATGCATGAAAATAATTAACTAGTACTGTTTTTAATGCACTTATTGTGTTGTCTAATTGTAATAAATGCAGACGAGGCGTGTTCAACGTTGACTCTCACAGCGGGCTCATAACCACATTCTAGCTGTCTGCATGGCGACATACGACACCACTTCACGGGGCTACCGCGCATGCTCGTCACTACTGTTGCATGCTGGGTAGTGTAGTTCTTAAACTCCCTAGCTCAAAACATCACAACTATGACTCTTTGGCCCCGCCCCTACGGACGCATGCTTGGAAGACATGCGCTTTGCGGCAAAGTCCTCCTTTTCTCCACACACGCTTCTAAGCCTCGGCACATCTCCTCACATCGCTACTAACTACACTTTATTCATCCTCCGTGTCAGGATAAACTCCACTCGTCTCAGCCACATTTGGAGATTATTAGGCCCGCTTAGCTTGATAGTTGTTTGAGCGCGCCAATTAGCTTAGCATGCTAGTTAGCTTAGCATGTTAGCCGCTAACAAAGAGACGCGGATTTGATCAACACATCGCTTAGTTAAGATCAAGTGTGAGTGTAAAGTGTTGTGATTGTGTGAAAATGTGCGAAAGAACGATAGAAAAGTATGAGGAGGAACTTTGTTGTGTGAAAATGTGTGAAAGAACGATAGCAGAGTACAAAGAGGAACTTTCTCGGACAAAAGAAGAGAACGAGAGACTACGTCAACTATTGGAGGCTGTTTTCAAGAAAGCTCAAGTTGTGTTACACAGAACAGGTTTGTTTACTTCTTACTCTCACATTTTTACTAACTTTATATTTCATCATGAACATGACGTGTTTGCAGCAGTCATTTCCATTAGATCAGGGGTGTCCAAACTTTTTCCACAGACTGCCGAACACGGAAAAATGTAAGCATGCAGGGGCCATTTTGATATTTTTCATTTTCCAACCATAACAACATATATGGATTTTTTGGTTTAATCCTTAGGGTTCCTGGGGAGCATAGAGGGCCTCAGTCACTAAAATGTTAAAAATAAGTCAAATTATTATTTTTTTAATTTTATTTAAGGCTTACAGTAAATCTCTATATCAACTTGAAGTTGATATAAAGTAAAACAAATAAGGTTTTGTGCCTTTTCAGTCAAAGACAACTTTGTTTTTTATAGTAAAACTGAAATATGCAGTATTTAGATAGATAGTTAGTACTTTATTGATTCCTTCAGGAGAGTTCCTTTATTTAACAATTCAAGCCCTCAAAGATCAATAATGCAGGACACCTTTGATTTTAATTATTTAATATTTTTGAGTAATCACAGTGAAAAGTTAAATAAAATCCTACTAAATATATTTGAGATCCGAAAGGTTCCCCACTCATAAAGTGATGCATTTTTATTAGATTGTTTTTTTTTACTTTTAACACTTAAATTTCAAGATAAACTTCCAATATATATTTCGATTTTAAGTTTGAACTATTATTTTGTTTATTTTATGCTCTTTTGTCCAAATTTTGATGTTTTTATATAGCAACCACACAACATATGCAATATTTTTCTACATAAAACATTTTAAAGTGATAACTTTTAAGTAATAAATCATTATAACATAGATTTTTTTGTCCTTTTTTTGAGCAATGGAAAAAAACAAAATAAAGACACAAGAAAAAAAAAACTGCCTGCATGGCAACTTTGTGTCAACATTAACACGTTTTCTCATTATATTTCACTTCATTTCACTTTTTTTAAATGTTTTAATTTTTGCAATACTATCAATTTTGCAATTTTTGCAGAATGTGTGGCGGGTCAGCTGCGGGTCGCAAATGGCTTCCGGGCCGCATTTTGGACACCCCTGCATTAGATAATGTCCAAATAGAGGTGGTTTGGCACACTTATAATTAAAAAAACAACAATAATATTGTTTTTCATCAGATATGTAGTAGTATTGTATATGTGGATGGGGGCCCTGCTTTGGTAATAATGTGTACCCCTTTCAGAGATCACATTTAGTTCCACTTCAAACATTCACATGTTGCACAATAAGATGAGATGGTATAACGTGAACAGTTGTGGAACCTTTTTACTCGGGGGTTGACGGGATCTCGTTGGAAGTGCGATGTATGAGCAGACGCCGTTTAGGTAAAACAAAATGGTGTCTGCCAATGTAGTTTACAATGTCACTACGTCAGTAGTTGTCAAACTTTTTTCACCAAGTACCACCTCAGAAAATACTTGGATTTTCAAGTACCACCATCATGAACAGCAATAAAATACAGTAGCATAGTAGGCCTTAATTATTCATAAAAAACAAGGAAGTCACATTATTTAACAAGTATATTTAATCATTTTAAATACTGTTGCATTACACACAGTTTGAACATCAACACTGTGTTTGCATGTAGGAATTGATTGATTGATTGATTGATTGATTGATACTTTTATTAGTAGATTGCACAGTTCGGTACATATTCCGTACAATTGAACACCCGAATAAGTTTTTCAACTTGTTTAAGTCGGGGTCCACGTTAATCAATTCATGTTAAAAAATGAATTGATTGGAAAATAAAGACTGTACTTAAATATTACATAGTGCACACCAGATATTCAGGTGCGCACCAGATAGTTTCTAGGATGCAGCTTCCTCAGTTGACCTCTGACCTGGTCCACAGAGATGACTAATGTCTGGTGGAGGAGGAGGAGGAGGAGGAGGAGTAGGGGGTTGCAACCATGGCTGGGGGGGAGAAGAAGAGGGGGTGGCTGTGATGAGGGTTGGGGAGGACATCCCCCACTTCAACCGGTTCTGGTTGAACCGGTTGAAGAAGTTCTTAATCTCATTGGCCCTCTTTATTGTCCCCCCCCCTACTGCTCTGGTCTTTGTCTTGTGGCCTGTGATGGTTTTCACACCTTCCCAGACCTCCATCATGTTGTTTTGCTCCAGCTTCTTCTTGTAGCTGTCCTTAGTCTTCCTCACGTGTCCTTTCACCTCCCGCTGTGCTGCTCTCATTGCCTCCCTGTCTCCACTCCTGAAGGCAGCTTTCTTCTTGTTGAGGACAGCTTGAACCTCCTGTGTTACCCAGGGTTTGTCATTAGGGTGGCACCGAACGGTCCTAGCAGGGCAGGTCAGAAGTTGAGGTAATCCGTAAGACAGTGAGTCAGCCCATCAATGTCCTCACCATGTCGAAACTGTGTACTATTTGTCTGTCACAAATTGACATCACACTAAGACGTTCAGTGACAGTTTTCCAATGTTTATCAGTGATGTTTCTTCAGTTATTTTGAATTTTTGTGTAGTATCAATCAATGTTTATTCATCTAGCCCTAAATCACAAATGTCTCAAAGGGCTAAAAAGGCAGTAAAAACCTTTTAAACAAAGTGTTTGCTCGTGACATTTTCTGAAATTTGTAAGTATATTCTTGCTATCGTTTTCAGAATGTATAATATTGTGTTTCAGAGAAATGCTTTGACATTTTTGCCGATGACATCTATTAAACAAGACAGGGAGCAAAGTAATCAAACACAGACAGGATTCAATTTAGCTCATGAGGAGAAACGTCTGGGCTGCAACTTCGTACAGTTTCCCACCACGCTCTGACGAGGGAGTTCCACGCGTCCTTTTTCATTTGGGCCTTTTCTGATTACATAGCTGCTTCTAAAGGGAGGGGGGTTGTAAACGGCTGTCGCACTCGGTCATAAACAGTTAAAAGAAAAGGTGCCTTGAGCCGCGTCAGGTTTGCTCCCTCTCCGCTTTGTAGATCTCGGGTCAAGAAAAGGTCTTCCTGTGGCTGTCAACAGATCAAAGAAACCGACACCTCCATGTTGCATCCCATTGCAGACAGTGGAGTTTTACAAGCCTTTTGTTTGATAAGATGAAAGACAGTTTTGGTCTTCTCGCAGGGGACCTGAACTCAATGGAACACAAAGTTGTTTTATAACTTATATGCAATTATTCTGACAATTTTGTTATTATTGTTAATATTATCTGGAATCAATTATTGGTCGCAGTAAAGTGGCAAATTTGGTAGTTTTTAGCTCTAAAAGAGTATTTCAACAAGTAAACAGTACAGTAGGTACTAGCTTTATATGTATGTAATACCCATCAGGGTATTCCATTAGAATATGCCGAGAAGAGATGTGCAAATATCAAAATATTACTTGAAATCAATTTTTGGCAGCAGTAAAGTGGTTGTTTTGGTATATTTTAGCTTTGTTAAGGGTATTTCTACAAGTATACAGTAGGTAATTGATTTATATATATGTCATGCCCATAAGAGTATTTAATAAAATATGCAGAGATGAGATGTGTCAGTATCAAAATATTACTTAAAATACATTTTTGGCAGCAGTAATGTGGCCATTTGGGTAGATATTTGCTCTAAAATTGTATTTCAACAAGTAAACAGTACAGTAGGTACTTGATTTTGATATATGTAATGCTCATAAGGGTATTTTAGTAAACTATGCAGAGATGAGATTTGTCAGTATCAAAATATTACTTGAAATCAAATTTTGGCAGCAGCAGAGTGGTTGTTTTGGTATATTTTAGCTTTGTAAAGGGTATTTCTACAAGTATACAGTACAGTAGGTCCTTAATTTATATATGTGTAATGCCCATAAGAGTATTTTAGGAAAATATGCAGAGATGAGATGTATCTATTTCAAACTATTACTTAAAATACATTTTTGGCAGAAACAAAGTGGCCATTTCGGCAGATATTTGCTCTAAAAAGGGTATTTCAACAAGTAAACAGTACAGTAGGTACTTGATATTGATATATGTAATGCTCATAAGGGTATTCTAGTAAAATGCGTGTGTGTAAATATGCGATGTGTGAATATCAAAATATTACATCAAATCCCTTTTTGATTGAAGATTCAAGATAGTTTATTGTCATATGCACAGTTAAACAGACAGTTTGCCGTACAATGAAAATCTTACTTTGCTAGTCCACCCTTCAACAAGTCACACGGTACTGAGCTAAAAATAAAAATGTATGTACAAGGCACAGTAAGTAACATAACATTATTGCACATTCTGATTGACAGTCAACAGTATAAATATGGAGGTGACCTTGGGTCACAGCAGCAGTTAAAGTGTTTTTAGTGATCAACGGTGAAACGTGTCTACAGTGATGGTTCACAGTTCGGGGGTGGTCAAGGTAGCTGTCTTTTGTTCAAAAAGACAAAAGTAAAAACGGGGAGTTGGAGGGAGCTAGCATTCACAAGTTAGCATTCACAAGCCTGATGGCCTGTGGGTAGAAACTGTTTGTCAGTCTGGTAGTCCTGGATTTCAGGCTCCTGTATGGTCTGCCCGATGGTAGGAGGCTGAAGAGACTGTGTACTGTCCTTGATGATGATGTGTGCTCTCCTGGTGGCCCTGGTAGACTACATGTCCTGTAGTGAGGGGAAGGCTGCTCCTGATATGTACTGAGCAGTTTTAATCACTCGCTGGAGTGCCTTCCTGGCCTTAGCAGTGCAGTTTCCATACCAGACCGTGATCGAGCTGGTAAGGACACTCTCAACCGTACTTCTATAGAAGTTGCCGAGAATTTTGGGTGGCATGCCAAATTTTCTCAGCCTTCTTAGGAAGTACAGTCGCTGCTGGGCTTTCTTTATTGTTTGTTGGGTGTTGTGTCCCCAGGTGAGGTCCTCGCTGATGTGGGTCCCGAGGAATTTACAGGTTTTCACCCTGTCCACCTTTGTCCCCCCTATGTACAGAGGTGTGTACTGTGCACTGCTTCTCCTTGGGTCAATAATCATCTCCTTGGTCTTGTCTGTGTTCAAGGAGAGATTATTATCCTGACACCAGGCCACCAGTTCCGCTACCTCCCTTCTGTACACTGCCTCAGATCCCCCGGTGATCAGTCCGACGACCGTAGTATCCTCTGCTAACTTGATGATAGTGGTGTTGTTCTGGGAGCCCACACAGTCGTGTGTGAAGAGGGTGTACAATAGGGGGCTCAGCACGCAGCCTTGGGGGGTCCCAATGCTTAGAACCTTTGTGCCTGATGTCTGGTTGCCGATTTTGACTGACTGGGGCCGGTTTGTGAGAAAGTTCAGGACCCAGTCACAGAGAGTTGGTGTCAGACCAACAGTGAGGAGTTTAGCACTGAGTTTTTGTGGGATGACCGTGTTAAAAGCAGAGCTGTAGTCGATGAATAATAGCCTGGCATAGGTGTCCTTGCCCTCTACGTGGGTGAGGGTGGTGTGGATGACGGGGTTGACTGCATCCTCAGTGGACCGGTTCTGCCGGTAGGCAAACTGTAGAGCAGGGGTCACCAACTCGGTGCCCACGGGCACCGGTCGCCTGTAAGGACCAGATAAGTTGCCCGCTGGCCTTTTCGAAAAATAGCTCAAATAGCAGCACTGACCAGTGAGCCGCCTCTATTTTCAAAATGTTATTTATTTACTAGCAAGCTGGTCTCGCTTTGCTTGACCTTTTAATTCTAAGAGAGACAAAACTCAAATAGAATTGAAAAAATCCAAGAAAATATTTTAAAGACTTGGTCTTCACTTGTTTAAATACATTCCTTTTTTTTTTTTTTCTTTTTCGCTTCTTATAACTTTCAGAAAGACAATTTTAGAGAAAATATACAACCTTAAAATTGATTTTAGGATTTTTAAACACATACACCTTTTTACCTTTTAAATTCCTTCCTCTTCTTTCCTGACAATTTAAATAAATGTTCAAGTATTTTTTTTTAAATTGTAAATCATTTTTATTGTCTGTATTGTATTGTGTTGTAAATATTCATGTTCGAAATAAACTAAAGAAAGAAAGAAAGAAAATAGGAATAATAAATACATTTTAATTTAATTCTTCATTTTAGCTTCTGTTTTTTCGACGAAGAATATTTGTGAAATATCTCTTCAAACTTATTATGATTAAAATTAAAAAAAATGATTCTCGCAAATCTAGAAAAACTGTAGAATCAAGTTTAAATCTTATTTTAAATTATTTTGAATTTCTTTTAAAATGTTTGTTCTGGAAAATCCAGAAGAAATAATGATTTGTCTTTGTTAGAAATATAGCTTGGTCCAATTTGGTATATATTCTAACAAAGTGCAGATTGAATTTTAACCTATTCAAAACATGTCATCAAAACTCTAAAATTAATATTAATCAGGAACAATGAACAATGATGTTACATAAATTATTTTTTCAATTTTTTCAAAAAGATTCAAATTAGCTTGTTTTTCTCTTCATTTCTTTCAGTTTGAATTTTTAATTTTAAAGAGTCGAAATTGAAGATAAACTATGTTTCAAAATGTAATTTTCATTTTTTTCGTGTTTTCTCCTCTTTTAAACCGTTCAATTAAGTGTTTTTTTCATCATTTATTCTCTACAAAAAAACCTTCCGTAAAAGGAAAAAAAATGTACGACGGAATGACAGACAGAAATACCAATTTTTTTATATATTAGTAGATTTATTTATTAAAGGTAAAATGAGCAAATTGGCTATTTCTGGCTATTTATTTAAGTGTGTATCAAACTGGTAGCCCTTCGCATTAATCAGTACCCAAGAAGTAGCTCTTGGTTTCAAAAAGGTTGGTGACCCCTGCTGTAGAGGGTCCAGTGTGTCTGGGATGGTCTTCTTGATGTGTGACATGACTATCCTCTCGAAGCACTTCATCACTATTGGGGTGAGTGCAACAGACAGGTCACAGTGTTTTTCTTTGGCAGGGGCACGATGGTGGTGGTCTTGAAGCAGGTGGGCACAACAGCTTGTGTTAGTGACAAGTTGTATATGTCAGCAAGTACGTCAGCCAGCTCTGATGAACACACCCTGAGGGCCTGGCCAGGGATGTTGTCTGGGCCGGCTGCCTTCCGTGGGTTTGTTTTCTTCAGAACTGTACGTACCTCTGCTGTTGTCATAGTGAGCGGTGGGTCCTGCATGCACTCCGTGGTCAGAACCCCTCTCTGTTAGTTGGTGTTGAGGACCTCGAAGCGGGCGTAGAACTCATTCAGCTCATCTGGCAGTGAGCGTTGGCTGTTTGTGACCCCCCTGCTCCCCTGCTTGTAGTCTGTGATGTGTTGCAGGCCTTGCCACATGCGCCGGGAATCTGTGTTGAAGTAGAATCCCTCCAGCTTTTGTCTGCATTGTCCCTTGGCCTCGCTGATGAATTTACACATGTCATGTCTGGCCTTCTTGTAGTCCTCAGCGTTGCCTGAGAGAAATGCAGTGGAGCGGGCATGTAGCTTGGACCGAACATTAATCCAGGGTTTTTGGTTTGGGTATATCTTGTATTGTTTTCTGGGAACAATGTTTTCCACACACATACTAATGTAGCCAGTTACACCGGAAGCATGTTCCTCCATGTTCACAGTACCGTCATCCCTCTGAGCAGCAGTTTTAAACATGTCCCAGTCTGTACTCCCAAAGCAGTCCTGAAGCACTAGTTCAGTGTCTTCATTACAAACTTGAACAGTTTTACTCACTGGGGGGGCTTGCTTGGGACGCTGGATGTAGAAAAGCTGAGATATGATCAGATAGTCCAAAGTGTGGTCTGGGTACAGCCTTGTAGGCTCCCCTCACGTTGCAGTACACCTGGTCCTGGGTGTTTATCTCCCTCGTAGTAAAGTTCACATATTGATGGTATTTTGGGAGGACACTCTTTAGGTGGTTAAAATCCCCAGCTACCGTGAACGCAGCATCAGGGTGTGGGGTCTCTTGTTTACTGATGACGTCATGCAGCAGCTTTAGCGCTGTAGTGGAGTCCGCCCGTGGCGGGATGTAAACAGACAGTATAAACACTGCACTGAACTCCCTTGGCAGGTAAAAAGGTCTGCATTTCACCATCAACAACTCAATGTTGTCCGAGCAGTGTCTTTCAACCACCTGTACGTCCGAGCACCAGCTGTTACTCACGTAAACACAGACGTCGCCTCTCGCCTTTCCTGAAGCCTTTGTCCGGCCTTCACGGTAAACTGAGTGCGTTGTTAGCTGGATAGCAGAGTCTGGGATGCTGTCCGAAAGCCAGGTTTCCGCGTAAATAAGAGCACAGCATTCTCTCAGTTCACGTTGGGATGTAGTCCTGGTTCTCAGCTCATCCAGCTTGTTGTCCAGTGAGCGCACGTTAGCTAGCAGCAGGCTAGGTAGTGGTGGTTGTGTAGCTCTAGCCTTTAGCCTAGCATGTAGCCCCGCTGTCTTGTTGTTGTTGTTTTGTGGTTAGCTGGCTCTCGTCGTAGCAGAAAGTTGAAGTCCGTCAGACTATAAGTGAGCTTGTGGTGAGCTTTTCCGATGTCCAGAAGTGCATCTCTGTTATATCTCACTGTTGCATGCAAAAACTTTGCATTTAGGATGCAAATTAGTACTACAAACCCCGTTTCCATATGAGTTGGGAAATTGTGTTAGATGTAAATATAAACGGAATACAATGATTTGCAAATCATTTTCAAGCCATATTCAGTTGAATATGCTACAAAGACAACATATTTGATGTTCACACTGATAAACTTTTTTTTTTTTTGCAAATAATCATTACCTTTAGAATTTGATGCCAGCAACACATGACAAAGAAGTTGGGAAAGGTGGCAATGAATACGGATTAAGTAGAGGAATGCTCATCAAATACTTATTTGGAACATCCCACAGGTGTGCAGGCTAATTGGGAACAGGTGGGTGCCATGATTGGGTATAAAAGCAGTTTCCGTGAAATGTTAAGTAATTCACAAACAAGGATTGATAGAGTGTCATCATTTTGTAAGCTAATTGTCGAACAGTTTTAGAACAACATTTCTCAACAAGCTATTGCAGGGGTGCCCATTACGTCGATCGCGAGCTACCAGTCAACCGCGGGGGGTGTGTCAGTCGATCTCGAGCCAGGCTTTTAAAAGAAATAGACCTAAAATTTAGTGATCATCAATCTTCACCAAGACGTCACTTAAATGACATTCACGGTACCGGAGGGTCTTGTGAGATGACGCTGGCTGCTGCAAGATCATTATTATTAAAATATGACCGAGAGGAAGGCGAGAAACACTTTTTATTTTATGCGCTAACTAAATACAGAGTCTCGGAAAACTGGCGTGCACAAGCGATCCCTCAGAAAGCTGGCGTGCACATCACTTGTGCACGCCAGCTTTCCGAGACTTTTATTTTGTTAGCGCAGGCAGCATGAAGCAGGGCTTTTATTGTGAAGATAGGAAATGTGCAGTCGGCCTTTAGAGTTTTGACGGAAGGGACGGCGCGAAAGTCTGTTGAAATAAAAAGTGTTTCTCGCCTTCCTCTCTGTCATTTTTTCATAATAATGAACTGGCAGCAGCCAGCGTCATCTCACAAGACCCTCGGGTGCCGTGAATGTCAATCAAGAAAGCTACGGAATTTGCCGCCAATGTTTTTCTTGTAAAGTGTATAGAAGCTGGATGAATTAGATGCCAAAAACCAACCACTTTCATGTGGTATTGTACAGAAAGGACAACTTTTTTTCTCCTCCATTTGAAAATGTGGGCGTTATCATCATTACTGTCTGATTCCAATCAATGCAAGTCATCAGAATCAGGTAATACACCAACTTATATTCTTGTCTTCGTGAAAGAAAGACATCTATATGTGTTAAACATGCTTGTATGATCATTAAACACATTTAACTTGTTTACAAAAATGTCTCTTTCATAAATAAATAAATATAAATGATATATATAAATGAGGTAGATCCCCTCGAGTTGGTCAATTGAAAAGTAGCTCGCCTGCAGAAAAAGTGTGGGCACCCCTGAGCTATTGCAAGGAATTTAGGGTTTTACCATCTACGTCCGTAAAATCATCAAACGGTTCAGAGAATCTGGGGAAATCACTGCACATAAGCGATGATATTACGGACCTTTGATCCCTTAGGCCAGGGGTCGGGAACCTTTTTAGCTGAGAGAGCCATACAAGCCAAATATTTTAAAAAAGTATTTCCGTGAGAGCCATATAATATTTTTTTTAAGACTGAATACAACTATTATTCTATCTTATTTCAATTATTGTGCAGAAATATTGGGAAATACATATCATAGCAACATAATGCCTTTATTTCACAGAAAAGAGCAATTTGTATAATTTTTAAAGTACGATATAGCGACCACACAAAACCACTTCATTAGGTCACAATTACTAAAACTAAAAGACATTGTAGAATTGAATAGTCTATTAATGCTGTTCAAAGCGAGAAATACAATTCTTCCAAAGGACGTACAAAAGTTGTGTGTTCACATCTGAAGATGAGAACCACAGAAGGCCGTATGACTTTAAACATCCAAGAGTGCCAACAAATTTGAAACAAATGTGCTTGTCTGTTGTTGCTGTGAAAGCATGATATTCTCTAAACAAAGACTTAAAAAGCTGTGAGAATACCTTTGTTTTTAAAAAGAGTTATAAAAAGAGAAAACTGGAATTATATCAAACTGAATTTTGATCTGATTGGACGTGTCATTGTGAAAATACTTAAAGGACAATTGAAAAGTATGTTCAAGTTCGGGTGTTGTTGGAGGGAACAGTTATAAAGTCATCGAAAATAATTGGTGTTAAAAAGGGGGCAGATAAATATAAGACTATTATTCTTCCATCTGCTCCTTTCTGATCATGGAAATGTATAAGAAACAAAAAAAACAATGAAAGTGTCAATTGTACGTGGCTTGTATATATGCATTTTAATGAAAGGAATAACAATAAATGATGATGATGCATTCATTTTTAAGTAAGTCCAACATTTTTTGAGTATAATAAGTCTCTTATTCTTTTTAATAACATTGTTATTCTGAAGCTAACCAACAATAAATAAAATACTTCTTACCATTAATGCGACTTCTTGAACAGGTGCGGTAGAAACCGGATGGATGGATTAAAATGCATGAAAATATTTTATATTTTGAACGTTATTTTTGACACTATGATTACCGGCAGAATTATTCATTACTTACCGTGTTTAGCAATGTCAGCTAAGATTTATCTGAGAGCCAGGTGCAGTCATCAAAAGAGCCCCATCTGGCTCTAGAGCCATAGGTTCCCTACCCCTGCCTTAGGCGGTACTGCATCAAAAACTGACATCAGTGCGTAAAGGATATCACCACAGGGGCTCAGGAACACTTCATAAAACCACAGTCAGTAACTACAGTTGGTCGCTACATTTGTAAGTGCAAGTTAAAACTCTACTATGCAAAGCCAAACCCATTTACCAACAACACCCTGAAACACCGCCGGCTTGGCTGGGCCCGAGCTCATCAAAGATGGACTGATGCAACGTGGAAAAGTGTTCTGTGGTCTGACGAGTCCTCATTTCAAATTATATTTGGAAACTGTGGATGCGGTGTACTCAGGAACAAAAAGGAAAATAACCGTCCGGATTGTTATAGGCGCAAAGTTGAAAAACCAGCATGTGTGATGGTATGGGGGTGTATTAGTGCCCAAGGCATGGGTAACTTACACATCTGTGAAGGCACCATTAATGCTGAATGGTCCATACAGGTTTTGGAGCAACATATGTTGTCATCAAAGCAACGTTATCATGGACGCCCCTGCTTATTTCAGCAAAACAATGCCAAGCCACGTGTTACAACAGCGTGGCTTCGTAGTAAAAGAGTGCAGGTACCAGACTGGCCTGCCTGCAGTCCAGACATGTCTCCCATGGAAAATGTGTGGCGCATTATGAAGTGTAAAATACGACAACAAGACACCGGACTGGGCTTCACGGTGGCAGAAGGGTTAGTGCGTCTGCCTCACAATACGAAGGTCCTGTAGTCTTGGGTTCAATCCCAGGCTCGGGATCTTTCTGTGTGGAGTTTGCATGTTCTCCCCGTGAATGCGTGGGTTCCCTCCGGGTACTCCGGCTTCCTCCTACTTCCAAAGACATGCACCTGGGGATAGGTTGATTGGCAACACTAAATGGTCCCTAGTGTGTGAATGTGAGTGTGAATGTTGTCTGTCTATCTGTGTTGGCCCTGCGATGAGGTGGAGACTTGTCCGGGGTGTACCCCGCCTTCTGCCCGATTGTGGCTGAGATGGGCGCCAGCGACCCCAAAAGGGAATAAGCGGTGGAAATGGATGGATGGAAGACACCGGACTATTGAAGGACTGAAGCTCTACATAAAACTAGAATGGGAAAGAATTCCACTTTCAAAGCTTCAACAATTAGTTTCCTCAGTTCCCAAACGTTTATTGAGTGTTGTTAAAAGAAAAGGTGATGTAACACAGTGGTGAACATGCCCTTTCCCAACTACTTTGGCACGTGTTGCAGCCATGAAATTCTAAGTTAATTATTATTTGCAACAAAAAAAAAAAGTTTGTGAGTTTGAACATCAAATGTTTTGTCTTTTTTTAGTGCATTCAACTGAATATGGGTTGAAAAGGATTTGCAAATCATTGTATTCCGTTTATATTTACATCCAACACAATTTCCCAACTCATATGGAAACGGGGTTTGGATAATAAATAAAAAACGTAAATGTTGTCAGGACGACGACGCAAAGACGTCAGTCACGGGCAGCGCCATCTTGAAAAAAAGTCATTGTTGATATAATATGCCTTATTTTTTTGATGAGTTCAGTGATTATTGACTAGATTATTACTTTGGGAAGGTGAGAGAAGAAGTGTTGTGGTGTTGTGAGAATTGTCTGCATTCACACAATTCCTTGGAACAATTGCCTCATCTACTTATTATTATTATTATTAAATGTAGCTTACCATATTGCTGAAAGTTTTAACTTCCCCTCGGGGATTAATAAAGTACCGTATTTCCTTGAATTGCCGCCGGGGCGCTAATTAATTTAAAACCTCTTCTCACTCTGGCACTTACCAAAGGCATGCGGTGTATTTAGGCCTGCGTTTAAAAATTTGAGTGTGATGTAAGGATACATCATGAAAAGCACATTTAATAGAAAAAAGTTATTATGGTCTTACCTTTACTTATAAATGATGTCCATGCGCAGCTCCTTCTGATCAAAAGCATCGATAACTTGTTTATAGAAGTCCTCCTTATCTTTCTTCAGTTTTAAAAGTCTCTCTGTCTCAATGGAGATCTTCCATTATTACCTCCTGCTTCGATTGAAAGTCCAGTTTAGAAAACTGTTTTATTTTAGATATGTAATCCTCCATGTTAAAAGTGCAAGCGAGAGGAAAAAATAAACACACGCTGCTCACTCTTGCTGCTTGTTGTCACTTCTTCTTCAGCCGAGTAGTCGCAAGAAGGATCACTAGCGCCCTCTACCACCAGGAGGCGGGAGTCATTTAATGACTCATATTTGACACACGCAGCTACGGTATATTAATAAAACATAGCTGCTTACTGTTCTTTTTAGCATATTCAATAACTTGGACCTTAAATCCTACTGAATAGCTCTTAATCTTCTTCCTTTTATGCGATTTCAAATTTTTGAAATCAACCTCCTCCATTTTGAAAATGATGACAGGTGAAGTGTCACTCGTGACGTGGCGAGTTTGACCCGGCGGGAATTGTAGGCATATGCTAATTATTTGGCGAAACGAGATTGACCCGGCATTAATCCTGAGCCGGCGGTAATGCTAAGCATGCGCTAATTAGTTTGCGAAACGTGTTTGACCCGGCAGTAATTCTAGGCAGGCGCATACTATATACCCGGCGGCAATTCAAGGAAATACGGTATGTCTGATTCTGATTTTGATTGAATGTGTGGACTGCATGAATGATGCCTTCTCAGTTCTCACTCTAACGCAATTTGAGTGTCTAGTAACGCACTAAATAATATAATCCATTATTACTATTATTAATAAGGTAAACAAGTTATCTTTTGAAGGTGCTGTCAGTAATCTGATTACTTCTTCCCAGTTTAACTGTGGTGACACTATCTAAATGAAAGCAAAACAGATGTCATCTTTCTTGGCCAACATGTTGACTGTGTTCATGCTTCTTTTATAACAGACATGTCTCTAAAGATGAATAGGAAAATGACTAATTATTGTCCACCAGCAGGGGGAGCTCATCACTAGTACTACTGCGTGGAGGCTGGCATGTGGTACATTATTTCCTGTGTGTGTATGACTTATTCAGAGGGAGAACAGCACACTTTCACGTATGGCGTCTACCATTAAGGATTGTAGGAATGACTTTTAGACTGTTTTTATATGAATAAGATGGATTGGATGTTGGCCTGGGAAGGTATTCCCCTGAAGGTCTTCTGGATGTGTCAGCTGGAAGTACCCTGACTGCTGTGAGGGGAAACTGATGAGATTGTGAGATCATATGTTGGTGCAGGACAATGTCTCATGTGATTGAGCAAAGCTGGACTTTTCTGAAGAATGTTTGTTTTCTCCTGTTCCGCAGAACTCAATAAAGGACATCTTCCTCATGAGCAGGAAGAAGAGCCACAGCCCCACCACATTAAAGAGGAAAAAGATGTACCGCATTCCCAACACATTAAAGAGGGAGTAGAGGACCCACAGCCCCCCCACAATAAAGCGAAACATGAGACGCCACAGACCCATAATGTTAAACTGACCCTTCACAATAAAAGGCAAGCGGAGGACCCACTGATCTTACACATCAAAAAGGAAGAGGAGGATCCACTTACCCCTCACTTTAAGGAGCAAGAGAACCCGCTGACACCTCACATTAAAAAGGAAGAGGAGGATCCACTGACCCCTCACTTTAAGGAGCAAGAGGAGGACCAAGAGCCGCCGCACATTAAAGAGGAAGAGGAGGACCAAGAGCCGCCGCACATTAGAGAGGAAGAGGAGGAAGAGGGCATCAGTCAGCCTAAATGGTTGGAGGAGTTCCCAGTGACTGGTGTCCCTGTGAAGAGTGAAGATGATGAGGTGAAAGGTGAAAGTGAGGAGAGGGGAGGGGGGGAGCCTCCAAGCAGCAGCTCAACACAACACATGACAACAGAAGCTGATGGAGACCACTGTGGAGGATCACAAGCAGACAAGCTCTTAGCTCCACTATCAGATAGTGAGGACACAACGTCACACTCTCCTGACACTGATGATGAAGACTCTAAAGATGATAAGACATGTCACACTGACAACACTCACTTCACTTGTTCTCACTGTCACAAAACCTTTAAATACCATTGTAGTCTGAAATCACACATGAGAATACACACTGGAGAAAAACCTTTTCCTTGCTCAGAATGTGGTAGAGATTTTAGACTAAAACAAATGCTGAAAGAACACATGAGAACACACACTGGAGAAAAACATACTGTAGTAAAAGTTTTGTACAAAGAATCACTTTGAAAGTACACATGAGAACACACACTGGTGAAAAACCGTTTTCCTGTTCAACCTGTGGTAAATGTTTTACACGAAGTCAGAGTTTGAAAAGACACATGACAACACACACTGGTGAAAAATCACATTCCTGTTCAATCTGCAAGAGAAGCTTTTGTGACCGATCAAGGCTTCTAGCCAGTCTTCATTCGGCCCTAAGCAACATTTGATTTTGGGGCCCTCTATTTCTGCCAATAATATTGATTGTTGATCATTCACACACCTACTATAAAGTCATTGCGGCTCTGGCAGTGTTTACATGATCCTATTGTCAGCCTGGCATGTCTTTACAAATGACATGTCATTTATAAAGATATGGGGGTGGCCCAGCTAAGAACATAAATAATACCAATGAATGAAGGAATGATGTCCAGAGTGCCATATATACTTCCTAATTTTAAAATGTAGAAAACATTCAGCTACAAGAGTGGCCTGGGGTTGAACAGTCCAAGTGATAAAGCTTTGTATTTACAGTAAAAGTGTCATCTTGTCTCATCAGTCTTGTACATATTAGTCTTTAATTACTAGTTTATAGTTTTAGTTAATTGTTCATATTTCATGTTTACTTTGTATAAAGAGAGCGCAGTCTACTGAAGTTAAATTCCATGTGTGTTAAACATAATAGGACAATAAAGGTGATTCTGATTCACTTCATTATTTTTGATAACAAACACCTGAAACAGCAATGTGCAAAAATAATTCGTAATGCAAGAAAAACAATAAATTGCAACAATAAAATCACTTAAATATATATAAAAAGGAACAAATTCAATTGTACAAAAACCAACATAAATACATTAAATATCAAGCAAATACTTAGATAATATTAATGAACAGAGTTACCAGAAACAAGGTAACATAATGCACCTGAAGGATACACTAGAAATAATACTGTACTGGGGCACAAATAATAATAATAATAATAATAATTCATATGAGCGTGCAAAGCGCGCAAGCAAAAACATTTTTAGGACTTGTTTATCATAAAAAATACATAAATAGTGCTTTAAACTATGAAATCATATCAGATGATGTTGTATGGATCTTTGATGAACCACCTGAAATTAACTCATGCATTTGACCTACTTGTGCACTTTTTTACTCCAGACTTCTAAACTGCTACTGGTAAAAGCAAAGGAGAAGAGCAATGAATCTTTTTGAAATATTTGTATTACAGTAACTGTTATACAGTTGACCAGTGGTTCCCAACTGCTGGGTCGTGACATAAAAGTGGATTGTGTGTCATTTTCAGTGAGTCGCAGTCACATGTGTGCATGAAAAAAAAAAAAGTTAAGGGAGAAAAAAATCAAATTGTGGCAACAAAACCAGATATTTTTAGCCATTTTTCTAGTGACTATTAGTGAGTATTTTAGCAAAAGGCAAACCGACTAACCAATGGAGGAGGACTCAGGACAGACATGGAAATATATTTTTTTAAATCTAAATGGGGCAACAAAACCCGATATTTTCAGCCATCTTTCTGGTAAAAAATACAGAAATGTTACTATTTTTTCTGGAAACAAAAGCAGATGCTTTAGCTGTAGCCATTTTTCTGGTGACAAAACAAGATTATTTTAGTCAAAGTCACACCGATTAACAAGACAAGTCTATTGTGCTATTTTTCTGTGATATAAACTTGAATGATTTAAAAATTTGGCTTACGACTTGATGATATGGAAAAATGTTTTTCTTCCTGAAGATAAACCATTTGAGAAGCACTCAACTCACACATGCTGACTCCAAATCATCATTGATGCAGAAGCAGCAGACAATAACCAACATTATGTTTCATGTTGATTGGAAATTCCCCCGACAGCTCGTACAGCAAATGAATATGTTTGTCTTGATACAAGGAATAACCTTAGCTAACTTAGCATCAACTTAAGACAATGATGTTGCCTAGCTAGCTAGGACTTCACTTACATCTCTCATTCCTCGCTGCTTCTTCCCTGCTGCGGGCAAATAACTTTCTTAAATCCATCTAGGAATTACAGTTTGAGTCAAATCAAAATCAAAATAATATAATTAACAAATTGTTGTTGGCTAACGTCACCTACCTTACACAGTGATTCTCATCCTCTCTCTCTCTGTCTCTCTCTCCCTCTCTCAACTGAAGTCTCCACATGTGAATAAATTACCATATTAATTAGCCATGTGCTCATTGTTACATGAAGTGAATACAGTAGCAATCAATTACCATACGAAGTAGTATGTGCGCTGTGGTCTATGTTATGTAGAATTAAAACTCTGAAGCGTTTTTTTTATTGGTGAAATTTTTACTGGGGCACTGCAGATCAATACTGGGGCACGTGCCCCAGTGAAATCTGTCTGGTGATGCGGCTGGAAGTATATGTCCTTTTTTGTGACATTGTTTTGCCTCTATCTGCACTTTTGATGCCCAGTGCGCACTGGCATTGCACGGCAGGCGGCAAACGTCACAGGTGCAGCAGGTAGAGAGCTTTGACATTTAAAGAGAGGCAGGAAGACTCGCTCGGCTTAGATCAGCAGCCGCACTCAGTTGACCTAAAATTGTGTTTTCGTACAATAATATATCTTTGATCATTTAGAAATCATCAGTCAGACTCGTACATGTGTAGCGATGAAGTACTCCTTTGTCTTGTGTTTTTCCCCAAAAGACGACACCCAGTCACGTTTCCGACTCAAACATGGTTTATTCTGGTGAAAACAATCATAGTGAGTCTCCAATCAGCCACTTTACATTTATAAACCGTCACGTGGAAGACAACAGACTGACTAACACATTAACACACGACAAAAAAATACACAATACCTGGTGAAAACAATCACAGTGAGTTTCAAATCAGCCTCTTTACATTCATTGACCTGTACAGAAATACAACAAAACAAAACTTAACATAAATATGTCTCTTTTAGGCCTACAGCTAGCCTGCTAATAAGTTAGCTGAAAGCTAATTCAGAGAGCGCCAGAAAGTACAACTTAGCGTCACGTGGAAGACAAAAGACTGATGACACACTCGTGTCTCAGCCTGGAAGTCTGCTATGACATGTGACGTTCAATGACCATAAAAAATGTAGGAAATGAGAGTACCGAATTTAGAATAATAACAATTGCGAAATAAAGAGTCACATTACATAATGTGTAAATGTAATAAATTATATAAAATGACATTAAAATAAGAACAGTAGTAAGACAGTAAGCAATTGAGATCATAAATGACCTCCGTTACACATGCAAAAAATAAAAAATAAAACATTTTTGTTAATTGCTTTTGGGGGCCCCCTGGTGGCCGCGGGGCCCTAAGCAAGCGCTTAGTTCGCTTATGCCTCGGGCCGGCTCTGGGCCATTATAGCATGTTTTTTACAGTTGTACACAATCTCCGAACATTAACTGCCAAGGCATGGACCAGAAAAGCAAACGTCGTGAGTACAAGCGAAAGTGGATGGCTGCCAAGAGAGCACAGAAACCACTGGCACTAAACCAGGTACCTGGTCCTGAAAGTGGAAATGATGATGACAGTTCACTTGACTTTGTCGCTGCAGAGAACATCCAACAAGAAGCAGCCATAGATGTTCCAGCAGAGCCTACTATTGATGACAGCTCCACTTATGCTGGTGGTAGTGGCGATGATTCTGATCAAAATGACAGTGAAGGTGATGCTGATCAAAGCAGTGATGGCGATGCCTAGGATATCATCCACCAACAGGTCACACTGTCATCTGATTCTGAGGATAACATGGAACCGGACAGTAGTTTAGCAGGTGGGCTTGGAGTGTGGGCAACTGAGTTTCAAGTCAAAAACAATGCGGTTGACAGCTTGCTCAAACTCTTGAGGCAGATGGGCCATCCTGACCTCCCATGTACAGCACGTACACTATTGAAAACAGACAAAATGGTATCAATCGAGAATGTATCTGGCATGGAATATTTTTATTATTATTATTGTTGTTATTATCATCATCATCTTCATTATTTTATATGTATTATTGTCATCATTTATTGTCATTGCTATTGCTATTGTTCATATTGTTATTATTATTGTTATCATTATCGTTATTATTATTGTTTAGTCATTGTTGATATTATCATTATTATTATTGTTACTTCTATGACATCACCCAACTAGTTAAACTATATGAATTAGTATCAATAAGAGGAATACATTGAATTGTGTGTGCGTGTGTGTGTGTGTGTGTGTGTGTGTGTGTGTGTGTGTGTGTGTGTGTGTGTGTGTGTGTGTGTGTGTGTACAAACAATCCTATATGCAATTTGAGTAATACTAATATTCTGCAAATGTAAAAACAAATAGGAATTCTGACTAAAGAATTGGTGCCGATGGAAACTAAGAAAAGGGATTTGGGTCCACTATCTGGAGTACAGGGCAGGCAAGTGGGGGATCTTATGTTGGTGGATAACTCCTCTGGCAGGGGGCTCCCCTCCTCTCTTTTAATGCACAGCATAGGACACATAATAAGTCCACTATCTGGAGTACAGGGCAGGCCAGTGGGGGATCTTATGTTGGTGGATAACTCCTCTGGCAGGGGGCTCCCCTCGTCTCTTTTAATGCACAGCATAGGACACATAATAAGTACACTATCTGGAGTACAGGGCAGGCAAGTGGGGGGTCTTATGTTGGTGGATAACTCCTCTGGCAGGGGGCTCCCCTCGTCTCTTTTAATGCACAGCATAGGACACATAATAAGTACACTATATGGAGTACAGGGCAGGCAAGTGGGGGATCTTATGTTGGTGGATAACTCCTCTGGCAGGGGGCTCCCCTCGTCTCTTTTAATGCACAGCATAGGACACATAATAAGTACACTATCTGGAGTACAGGGCAGGCAAGTGGGGGATCTTATGTTGGTGGATAACTCTTCTGGCAGGGAGCTCCCCTCGTCTCTTTTAATGCACAGCATAGGACACATAATAAGTCCACTATCTGGAGTACAGGGCAGGCAAGTGGGGGATCTTATGTTGGTGGATAACTCTTCTGGCAGGGAGCTCCCCTCGTCTCTTTTAATGCACAGCATAGGACACATAATAAGTACTCTATCTGGAGTACAGGGCAGGCAAGTGGGGGATTTTATGTTGGTGGATAACTCCTCTGGCAGGGGGCTCCCCTCGTCTCTTTTAATGCACAGCATAGGACACATAATAAGTACACTATCTGGAGTACAGGGCAGGCAAGTGGGGGATTTTATGTTGGTGAATAACTCCTCTGGCAGGGGGCTCCCCTCGTCTCTTTTAATGCACAGCATAGGACACATAATAAGTACACTATCTGGAGTACAGGGCAGGCGAGTGGGGGATTTTATGTTGGTGGATAACTCCTCTGGCAGGGAGCTCCCCTCCTCTCTTTTAATGCACAGCATAGGACACATAATAAGTCCACTATCTGGAGTACAGGGCAGGCGAGTGGGGGATCTTATGTTGGTGGATAACTCCTCTGGCAGGGGGCTCCCCTCGTCTCTTTTAATAAACAGCATAGGACACATAATAAGTCCACTATCTGGAGTACAGGGCAGGCGAGTGGGGGATCTTATGTTGGTGGATAACTCCTCTGGCAGGGGGCTCCCCTCGTCTCTTTTAATGCACAGCATAGGACACATAATAAGTACACTATCTGGAGTACAGGGCAGGCAAGTGGGGGATCTTATGTTGGTGGATTACTCCTCTGGCAGGGGGCTCCCCTCGTCTCTTTTAATGCACAGCATAGGACACATAATAAGTACACTATCTTGAGTACAGGGCAGGCGAGTGGGGGATCTTATGTTGGTGGATAACTCCTCTGGCAGGGGGCTCCCCTCGTCTCTTTTAATGCACAGCATAGGGCACATAATAAGTACACTATCTGGAGTACAGGGCAGGCAAGTGGGGGATCTTATGTTGGTGGATAACTCCTCTGGCAGGGGGCTCCCCTCGTCTCTTTTAATGCACAGCATAGGACACATAATAAGTACACTATCTGGAGTACAGGGCAGGCGAGTGGGGGATCTTATGTTGGTGGATAACTCCTCTGGCAGGGGGCTCCCCTCGTCTCTTTTAATGCACAGCATAGGACACATAATAAGTACACTATCTGGAGTACAGGGCAGGCAAGTGGGGGGTCTTATGTTGGTGGATAACTCCTCTGGCAGGGGGCTCCCCTCGTCTCTTTTAATGCACAGCATAGGACACATAATAAGTACACTATCTGGAGTACAGGGCAGGCGAGTGGGGGATCTTATGTTGGTGGATAACTCCTCTGGCAGGGGGCTCCCCTCGTCTCTTTTAATGCACAGCATAGGACACATAATAAGTACACTATCTGGAGTACAGGGCAGGCAAGTGGGGGATCTTATGTTGGTGGATAACTCCTCTGGCAGGGGGCTCCCCTCCTCTCTTTTAATGCACAGCATAGGACACATAATAAGTACACTATCTGGAGTACAGGGCAGGCAAGTGGGGGATCTTATGTTGGTGGATAACTCCTCTGGCAGGGGGCTCCCCTCCTCTCTTTTAATGCACAGCATAGGACACATAATAAGTCCACTATCTGGAGTACAGGGCAGGCCAGTGGGGGATCTTATGTTGGTGGATAACTCCTCTGGCAGGGGGCTCCCCTCGTCTCTTTTAATGCACAGCATAGGACACATAATAAGTACACTATCTTGAGTACAGGGCAGGCGAGTGGGGGATCTTATGTTGGTGGATAACTCCTCTGGCAGGGGGCTCCCCTCGTCTCTTTTAATGCACAGCATAGGACACATAATAAGTCCACTATCTGGAGTACAGGGCAGGCGAGTGGGGGATCTTATGTTGGTGGATAACTCCTCTGGCAGGGGGCTCCCCTCGTCTCTTTTAATGCACAGCATAGGACACATAATAAGTACACTATCTGGAGTACAGGGCAGGCCAGTGGGGGATCTTATGTTGGTGGATAACTCCTCTGGCAGGGGGCTCCCCTCGTCTCTTTTAATGCACAGCATAGGACACATAATAAGTACACTATCTGGAGTACAGGGCAGGCAAGTGGGGGATCTTATGTTGGTGGATAACTCCTCTGGCAGGGGGCTCCCCTCGTCTCTTTTAATGCACAGCATAGGACACATAATAAGTACACTATCTGGAGTACAGGGCAGGCAAGTGGGGGATCTTATGTTGGTGGATAACTCCTCTGGCAGGGGGCTCCCCTCCTCTCTTTTAATGCACAGCATAGGACACATAATAAGTACACTATCTGGAGTACAGGGCAGGCGAGTGGGGGATCTTATGTTGGTGGATAACTCCTCTGGCAGGGGGCTCCCCTCGTCTCTTTTAATAAACAGCATAGGACACATAATAAGTCCACTATCTGGAGTACAGGGCAGGCGAGTGGGGGATCTTATGTTGGTGGATAACTCCTCTGGCAGGGGGCTCCCCTCGTCTCTTTTAATGCACAGCATAGGACACATAATAAGTACACTATCTGGAGTACAGGGCAGGCGAGTGGGGGATCTTATGTTGGTGGATAACTCCTCTGGCAGGGGGCTCCCCTCGTCTCTTTTAATGCACAGCATAGGACACATAATAAGTCCACTATCTGGAGTACAGGGCAGGCGAGTGGGGGATCTTATGTTGGTGGATATCTCCTCTGGCAGGGGGCTCCCCTCGTCTCTTTTAATGCACAGCATAGGATACATAATAAGTACACTATCTGGAGTACAGGGCAGGCGAGTGGGGGATCTTATGTTGGTGGATAACTCCTCTGGCAGGGGGCTCCCCTCGTCTCTTTTAATGCACAGCATAGGACACATAATAAGTACACTATCTTGAGTACAGGGCAGGCAAGTGGGGATCTTATGTTGGTGGATAACTCCTCTGGCAGGGGGCTCCCCTCGTCTCTTTTAATGCACAGCATAGGACACATAATAAGTACACTATCTGGAGTACAGGGCAGGCCAGTGGGGGATCTTATGTTGGTGGATAACTCCTCTGGCAGGGAGCTCCCCTCGTCTCTTTTAATGCACAGCATAGGATACATAATAAGTACACTATCTGGAGTACAGGGCAGGCGAGTGGCGGATCTTATGTTGGTGGATAACTCCTCTGGCAGGGGGCTCCCCTCGTCTCTTTTAATGCACAGCATAGGACACATAATAAGTACACTATCTGGAGTACAGGGCAGGCCAGTGGGGGATCTTATGTTGGTGGATAACTCCTCTGGCAGGGGGCTCCCCTCGTCTCTTTTAATGCACAGCATAGGACACATAATAAGTCCACTATCTGGAGTACAGGGCAGGCAAGTGGGGGATCTTATGTTGGTGGATAACTCCTCTGGCAGGGGGCTCCCCTCGTCTCTTTTAATGCACAGCATAGGACACATAATAAGTACACTATCTGGAGTACAGGGCAGGCAAGTGGGGGATCTTATGTTGGTGGATAACTCCTCTGGCAGGGGGCTCCCCTCCTCTCTTTTAATGCACAGCATAGGACACATAATAAGTCCACTATCTGGAGTACAGGGCAGGCAAGTGGGGGATCTTATGTTGGTGGATAACTCCTCTGGCAGGGGGCTCCCCTCGTCTCTTTTAATGCACAGCATAGGACACATAATAAGTACACTATCTGGAGTACAGGGCAGGCGAGTGGGGGATCTTATGTTGGTGGATAACTCCTCTGGCAGGGGGCTCCCCTCGTCTCTTTTAATGCACAGCATAGGACACATAATAAGTACTCTATCTGGAGTACAGGGCAGGCGAGTGGGGGGTCTTATGTTGGTGGATAACTCCTCTGGCAGGGGGCTCCCCTCGTCTCTTTTAATGCACAGCATAGGACACATAATAAGTACACTATCTGGAGTACAGGGCAGGCGAGTGGGGGATCTTATGTTGGTGGATAACTCCTCTGGCAGGGGGCTCCCCTCGTCTCTTTTAATAAACAGCATAGGACACATAATAAGTACACTATCTGGAGTACAGGGCAGGCGAGTGGGGGATCTTATGTTGGTGGATAACTCCTCTGGCAGGGGGCTCCCCTCGTCTCTTTTAATGCACAGCATAGGACACATAATAAGTACACTATCTGGAGTACAGGGCAGGCAAGTGGGAGATCTTATGTTGGTGGATAACTCCTCTGGCAGGGGGCTCCCCTCGTCTCTTTTAATGCACAGCATAGGACACATAATAAGTCCACTATCTGGAGTACAGGGCAGGCGAGTGGGGGATCTTATGTTGGTGGATAACTCTTCTGGCAGGGGGCTCCCCTCCTCTCTTTTAATGCACAGCATAGGACACATAATAAGTACACTATCTGGAGTACAGGGCAGGCAAGTGGGGGATCTTATGTTGGTGGATAACTCCTCTGGCAGGGGGCTCCCCTCGTCTCTTTTAATGCACAGCATAGGACACATAATAAGTACACTATCTGGAGTACAGGGCAGGCAAGTGGGGGATCTTATGTTGGTGGATAACTCCTCTGGCAGGGGGCTCCCCTCGTCTCTTTTAATGCACAGCATAGGACACATAATAAGTACACTATCTGGAGTACAGGGCAGGCGAGTGGGGGATCTTATGTTGGTGGATAACTCCTCTGGCAGGGGGCTCCCCTCGTCTCTTTTAATGCACAGCATAGGACACATAATAAGTACACTATCTGGAGTACAGGGCAGGCAAGTGGGGGATCTTATGTTGGTGGATAACTCCTCTGGCAGGGGGCTCCCCTCGTCTCTTTTAATGCACAGCATAGGACACATAATAAGTACACTATCTGGAGTACAGGGCAGGCGAGTGGGGGATCTTATGTTGGTGGATAACTCCTCTGGCAGGGGGCTCCCCTCGTCTCTTTTAATGCACAGCATAGGACACATAATAAGTACTCTATCTGGAGTACAGGGCAGGCGAGTGGGGGGTCTTATGTTGGTGGATAACTCCTCTGGCAGGGGGCTCCCCTCGTCTCTTTTAATGCACAGCATAGGACACATAATAAGTACACTATCTTGAGTACAGGGCAGGCGAGTGGGGGATCTTATGTTGGTGGATAACTCCTCTGGCAGGGGGCTCCCCTCGTCTCTTTTAATGCACAGCATAGGACACATAATAAGTACACTATCTTGAGTACAGGGCAGGCAAGTGGGGATCTTATGTTGGTGGATAACTCCTCTGGCAGGGGGCTCCCCTCGTCTCTTTTAATGCACAGCATAGGACACATAATAAGTCCACTATCTGGAGTACAGGGCAGGCAAGTGGGGGATCTTATGTTGGTGGATAACTCCTCTGGCAGGGGGCTCCCCTCGTCTCTTTTAATGCACAGCATAGGACACATAATAAGTACACTATCTGGAGTACAGGGCAGGCAAGTGGGGGATCTTATGTTGGTGGATAACTCCTCTGGCAGGGGGCTCCCCTCCTCTCTTTTAATGCACAGCATAGGACACATAATAAGTACACTATCTGGAGTACAGGGCAGGCAAGTGGGGGATCTTATGTTGGTGGATAACTCCTCTGGCAGGGGGCTCACCTCGTCTCTTTTAATGCACAGCATAGGACACATAATAAGTCCACTATCTGGAGTACAGGGCAGGCGAGTGGGGGATCTTATGTTGGTGGATAACTCCTCTGGCAGGGGGCTCCCCTCGTCTCTTTTAATGCACAGCATAGGACACATAATAAGTACTCTATCTGGAGTACAGGGCAGGCGAGTGGGGGGTCTTATGTTGGTGGATAACTCCTCTGGCAGGGGGCTCCCCTCGTCTCTTTTAATGCACAGCATAGGACACATAATAAGTACACTATCTGGAGTACAGGGCAGGCGAGTGGGGGATCTTATGTTGGTGGATAACTCCTCTGGCAGGGGGCTCCCCTCGTCTCTTTTAATAAACAGCATAGGACACATAATAAGTACACTATCTGGAGTACAGGGCAGGCGAGTGGGGGATCTTATGTTGGTGGATAACTCCTCTGGCAGGGGGCTCCCCTCGTCTCTTTTTAATGCACAGCATAGGACACATAATAAGTACACTATCTGGAGTACAGGGCAGGCAAGTGGGGGATCTTATGTTGGTGGATAACTCCTCTGGCAGGGGGCTCCCCTCCTCTCTTTTAATGCACAGCATAGGACACATAATAAGTACACTATCTGGAGTACAGGGCAGGCAAGTGGGGGATCTTATGTTGGTGGATAACTCCTCTGGCAGGGGGCTCCCCTCCTCTCTTTTAATGCACAGCATAGGACACATAATAAGTACACTATCTGGAGTACAGGGCAGGCAAGTGGGGGATCTTATGTTGGTGGATAACTCCTCTGGCAGGGGGCTCCCCTCCTCTCTTTTAATGCACAGCATAGGACACATAATAAGTACACTATCTGGAGTACAGGGCAGGCAAGTGGGGGATCTTATGTTGGTGGATAACTCCTCTGGCAGGGAGCTCCCCTCGTCTCTTTTAATGCACAGCATAGGACACATAATAAGTACACTATCTGGAGTACAGGGCAGGCAAGTGGGGGATCTTATGTTGGTGGATAACTCCTCTGGCAGGGAGCTCCCCTCCTCTCTTTTAATGCACAGCATAGGACACATAATAAGTACACTATCTGGAGTACAGGGCAGGCAAGTGGGGGATCTTATGTTGGTGGATAACTCCTCTGGCAGGGGGCTCCCCTCCTCTCTTTTAATGCACAGCATAGGACACATAATAAGTACACTATCTGGAGTACAGGGCAGGCAAGTGGGGGATCTTATGTTGGTGGATAACTCCTCTGGCAGGGGGCTCCCCTCCTCTCTTTTAATGCACAGCATAGGACACATAATAAGTACACTATCTGGAGTACAGGGCAGGCAAGTGGGGGATCTTATGTTGGTGGATAACTCCTCTGGCAGGGGGCTCCCCTCGTCTCTTTTAATGCACAGCATAGGACACATAATAAGTACACTATCTGGAGTACAGGGCAGGCAAGTGGGGGATCTTATGTTGGTGGATAACTCCTCTGGCAGGGGGCTCCCCTCCTCTCTTTTAATGCACAGCATAGGACACATAATAAGTACACTATCTGGAGTACAGGGCAGGCGAGTGGGGGATCTTATGTTGGTGGATAACTCCTCTGGCAGGGAGCTCCCCTCCTCTCTTTTAATGCACAGCATAGGACACATAATAAGTACACTATCTGGAGTACAGGGCAGGCAAGTGGGGGATCTTATGTTGGTGGATAACTCCTCTGGCAGGGAGCTCCCCTCGTCTCTTTTAATGCACAGCATAGGACACATAATAAGTACACTATCTGGAGTACAGGGCAGGCAAGTGGGGGATCTTATGTTGGTGGATAACTCCTCTGGCAGGGGGCTCCCCTCGTCTCTTTTAATGCACAGCATAGGACACATAATAAGTACACTATCTGGAGTACAGGGCAGGCAAGTGGGGGATCTTATGTTGGTGGATAACTCCTCTGGCAGGGAGCTCCCCTCGTCTCTTTTAATGCACAGCATAGGACACATAATAAGTACACTATCTGGAGTACAGGGCAGGCAAGTGGGGGATCTTATGTTGGTGGATAACTCCTCTGGCAGGGAGCTCCCCTCGTCTCTTTTAATGCACAGCATAGGACACATAATAAGTACACTATCTGGAGTACAGGGCAGGCAAGTGGGGGATCTTATGTTGGTGGATAACTCCTCTGGCAGGGAGCTCCCCTCGTCTCTTTTAATGCACAGCATAGGACACATAATAAGTACACTATCTGGAGTACAGGGCAGGCGAGTGGGGGATCTTATGTTGGTGGATAACTCCTCTGGCAGGGGGCTCCCTTCCTCTCTTTTAATGCACAGCATAGGACACATAATAAGTACACTATCTGGAGTACAGGGCAGGCAAGTGGGGGATCTTATGTTGGTGGATAACTCCTCTGGCAGGGGGCTCCCCTCGTCTCTTTTAATGCACAGCATAGGACACATAATAAGTACACTATCTGGAGTACAGGGCAGGCGAGTGGGGGATCTTATGTTGGTGGATAACTCCTCTGGCCGGGGGCTCCCCTCCTCTCTTTTAATGCACAGCATAGGACACATAATAAGTACACTATCTGGAGTACAGGGCAGGCCAGTGGGGGATCTTATGTTGGTGGATAACTCCTCTGGCAGGGAGCTCCCCTCCTCTCTTTTAATGCACAGCATAGGACACATAATAAGTACACTATCTGGAGTACAGGGCAGGCAAGTGGGGGATCTTATGTTGGTGGATAACTCCTCTGGCAGGGGGCTCCCCTCGTCTCTTTTAATGCACAGCATAGGACACATAATAAGTACACTATCTGGAGTACAGGGCAGGCAAGTGGGGGATCTTATGTTGGTGGATAACTCCTCTGGCAGGGGGCTCCCCTCGTCTCTTTTAATGCACAGCATAGGACACATAATAAGTCCACTATCTGGAGTACAGGGCAGGCAAGTGGGGGATCTTATGTTGGTGGATAACTCCTCTGGCAGGGGGCTCCCCTCCTCTCTTTTAATGCACAGCATAGGACACATAATAAGTACACTATCTGGAGTACAGGGCAGGCAAGTGGGGGATCTTATGTTGGTGGATAACTCCTCTGGCAGGGGGCTCCCCTCCTCTCTTTTAATGCACAGCATAGGACACATAATAAGTACACTATCTGGAGTACAGGGCAGGCAAGTGGGGGATCTTATGTTGGTGGATAACTCCTCTGGCAGGGGGCTCCCCTCCTCTCTTTTAATGCACAGCATAGGACACATAATAAGTACACTATCTGGAGTACAGGGCAGGCAAGTGGGGGATCTTATGTTGGTGGATAACTCCTCTGGCAGGGAGCTCCCCTCGTCTCTTTTAATGCACAGCATAGGACACATAATAAGTACACTATCTGGAGTACAGGGCAGGCAAGTGGGGGATCTTATGTTGGTGGATAACTCCTCTGGCAGGGAGCTCCCCTCCTCTCTTTTAATGCACAGCATAGGACACATAATAAGTACACTATCTGGAGTACAGGGCAGGCAAGTGGGGGATCTTATGTTGGTGGATAACTCCTCTGGCAGGGGGCTCCCCTCCTCTCTTTTAATGCACAGCATAGGACACATAATAAGTACACTATCTGGAGTACAGGGCAGGCAAGTGGGGGATCTTATGTTGGTGGATAACTCCTCTGGCAGGGGGCTCCCCTCCTCTCTTTTAATGCACAGCATAGGACACATAATAAGTACACTATCTGGAGTACAGGGCAGGCAAGTGGGGGATCTTATGTTGGTGGATAACTCCTCTGGCAGGGGGCTCCCCTCGTCTCTTTTAATGCACAGCATAGGACACATAATAAGTACACTATCTGGAGTACAGGGCAGGCAAGTGGGGGATCTTATGTTGGTGGATAACTCCTCTGGCAGGGGGCTCCCCTCCTCTCTTTTAATGCACAGCATAGGACACATAATAAGTACACTATCTGGAGTACAGGGCAGGCGAGTGGGGGATCTTATGTTGGTGGATAACTCCTCTGGCAGGGAGCTCCCCTCCTCTCTTTTAATGCACAGCATAGGACACATAATAAGTACACTATCTGGAGTACAGGGCAGGCAAGTGGGGGATCTTATGTTGGTGGATAACTCCTCTGGCAGGGAGCTCCCCTCGTCTCTTTTAATGCACAGCATAGGACACATAATAAGTACACTATCTGGAGTACAGGGCAGGCAAGTGGGGGATCTTATGTTGGTGGATAACTCCTCTGGCAGGGGGCTCCCCTCGTCTCTTTTAATGCACAGCATAGGACACATAATAAGTACACTATCTGGAGTACAGGGCAGGCAAGTGGGGGATCTTATGTTGGTGGATAACTCCTCTGGCAGGGAGCTCCCCTCGTCTCTTTTAATGCACAGCATAGGACACATAATAAGTACACTATCTGGAGTACAGGGCAGGCAAGTGGGGGATCTTATGTTGGTGGATAACTCCTCTGGCAGGGAGCTCCCCTCGTCTCTTTTAATGCACAGCATAGGACACATAATAAGTACACTATCTGGAGTACAGGGCAGGCAAGTGGGGGATCTTATGTTGGTGGATAACTCCTCTGGCAGGGGGCTCCCCTCCTCTCTTTTAATGCACAGCATAGGACACATAATAAGTACACTATCTGGAGTACAGGGCAGGCAAGTGGGGGATCTTATGTTGGTGGATAACTCCTCTGGCAGGGGGCTCCCCTCCTCTCTTTTAATGCACAGCATAGGACACATAATAAGTACACTATCTGGAGTACAGGGCAGGCAAGTGGGGGATCTTATGTTGGTGGATAACTCCTCTGGCAGGGAGCTCCCCTCGTCTCTTTTAATGCACAGCATAGGACACATAATAAGTACACTATCTGGAGTACAGGGCAGGCAAGTGGGGGATCTTATGTTGGTGGATAACTCCTCTGGCAGGGAGCTCCCCTCCTCTCTTTTAATGCACAGCATAGGACACATAATAAGTACACTATCTGGAGTACAGGGCAGGCAAGTGGGGGATCTTATGTTGGTGGATAACTCCTCTGGCAGGGGGCTCCCCTCCTCTCTTTTAATGCACAGCATAGGACACATAATAAGTACACTATCTGGAGTACAGGGCAGGCAAGTGGGGGATCTTATGTTGGTGGATAACTCCTCTGGCAGGGGGCTCCCCTCCTCTCTTTTAATGCACAGCATAGGACACATAATAAGTACACTATCTGGAGTACAGGGCAGGCAAGTGGGGGATCTTATGTTGGTGGATAACTCCTCTGGCAGGGGGCTCCCCTCGTCTCTTTTAATGCACAGCATAGGACACATAATAAGTACACTATCTGGAGTACAGGGCAGGCAAGTGGGGGATCTTATGTTGGTGGATAACTCCTCTGGCAGGGGGCTCCCCTCCTCTCTTTTAATGCACAGCATAGGACACATAATAAGTACACTATCTGGAGTACAGGGCAGGCGAGTGGGGGATCTTATGTTGGTGGATAACTCCTCTGGCAGGGAGCTCCCCTCCTCTCTTTTAATGCACAGCATAGGACACATAATAAGTACACTATCTGGAGTACAGGGCAGGCAAGTGGGGGATCTTATGTTGGTGGATAACTCCTCTGGCAGGGAGCTCCCCTCGTCTCTTTTAATGCACAGCATAGGACACATAATAAGTACACTATCTGGAGTACAGGGCAGGCAAGTGGGGGATCTTATGTTGGTGGATAACTCCTCTGGCAGGGGGCTCCCCTCGTCTCTTTTAATGCACAGCATAGGACACATAATAAGTACACTATCTGGAGTACAGGGCAGGCAAGTGGGGGATCTTATGTTGGTGGATAACTCCTCTGGCAGGGAGCTCCCCTCGTCTCTTTTAATGCACAGCATAGGACACATAATAAGTACACTATCTGGAGTACAGGGCAGGCAAGTGGGGGATCTTATGTTGGTGGATAACTCCTCTGGCAGGGAGCTCCCCTCGTCTCTTTTAATGCACAGCATAGGACACATAATAAGTACACTATCTGGAGTACAGGGCAGGCAAGTGGGGGATCTTATGTTGGTGGATAACTCCTCTGGCAGGGAGCTCCCCTCGTCTCTTTTAATGCACAGCATAGGACACATAATAAGTACACTATCTGGAGTACAGGGCAGGCGAGTGGGGGATCTTATGTTGGTGGATAACTCCTCTGGCAGGGGGCTCCCTTCCTCTCTTTTAATGCACAGCATAGGACACATAATAAGTACACTATCTGGAGTACAGGGCAGGCAAGTGGGGGATCTTATGTTGGTGGATAACTCCTCTGGCAGGGGGCTCCCCTCGTCTCTTTTAATGCACAGCATAGGACACATAATAAGTACACTATCTGGAGTACAGGGCAGGCGAGTGGGGGATCTTATGTTGGTGGATAACTCCTCTGGCCGGGGGCTCCCCTCCTCTCTTTTAATGCACAGCATAGGACACATAATAAGTACACTATCTGGAGTACAGGGCAGGCCAGTGGGGGATCTTATGTTGGTGGATAACTCCTCTGGCAGGGAGCTCCCCTCCTCTCTTTTAATGCACAGCATAGGACACATAATAAGTACACTATCTGGAGTACAGGGCAGGCGAGTGGGGGATCTTATGTTGGTGGATAACTCCTCTGGCAGGGGGCTCCCTTCCTCTCTTTTAATGCACAGCATAGGACACATAATAAGTACACTATCTGGAGTACAGGGCAGGCAAGTGGGGGATCTTATGTTGGTGGATAACTCCTCTGGCAGGGGGCTCCCCTCGTCTCTTTTAATGCACAGCATAGGACACATAATAAGTACACTATCTGGAGTACAGGGCAGGCAAGTGGGGGATCTTATGTTGGTGGATAACTCCTCTGGCAGGGGGCTCCCCTCGTCTCTTTTAATGCACAGCATAGGACACATAATAAGTCCACTATCTGGAGTACAGGGCAGGCAAGTGGGGGATCTTATGTTGGTGGATAACTCCTCTGGCAGGGGGCTCCCCTCCTCTCTTTTAATGCACAGCATAGGACACATAATAAGGGTGGTCCTCAGGTCCTGTTGATCAGGGGAAGTAGCTCCACAGCCACAGATCCACTATTAACCACTAATATCACAGTCAAAATGAAAGCTTGTTCCCATAGGCACCATAAACTGTTAATAATGTTTAGACAAAAGTGTATATTATATATACTATTATATGTATAGTATTTATATAGGTGTGTGTGTGTGTGTGTGTGTGTGTGTGTGTGTGTGTGTGTGTGTGTGTGTGTGTGTGTGTGTGTGTGTGTGTGTGTGTGTGTGTGTGTGTGTGTGTGTGTGTGTGTGATGGATATGTATGTATTTTGGGTATATGCATGTGTGTATGTATGTGATTGTGTGTGTATGTGTATATGTATATATATAGATTGTATATATATATATATATATATATATATATATATATATATATATATATATATATCTATATATAGATATATATAGATATATATACAGTATATGTATATATATATGTATATATATATATAAATTGTATATATGTGTGTGTATATGTGTGTGTATCTATGTAAGTGTGTGTGAATTTAAATGTATTTTATATAGACAATATATAGCAGCAACCACTGAATTGAATTATAGTATATATATTATTGTATTATATATTGTATATATATATATATTGTATATGTATAGGGGTGGGACCTAATAAGTTTACTTCTTCCCACTCCCTTTTGAGCCAATCTTGACATCTACAAAAGATTAGTCACATGTAATGTTTTCAATGTAGGTGTACAAATAATGTATCTATATATTTCTTTTGTATTTTATGTCATTCTCTTGTTTTGTTTGCATGGCTCAAAATAAACCCATTCATTCATTCATTCATTCATTCATTCATGTTTAGTGTATTTATAGTAAATATATGTTTAGTTTATTAAAATTAAATACATGTTTTTTGTATTAATATTAAATACATGTTTAGTGTATAAATATTAAATATATGTTTAGTGTATAAATATTAAATACATGTTTAGTGTATAAATATTAAATACATGTTTAGTGTATGTATATTAAATACATGTTTAGTATATGAATATTAAATATATGTTTAGTGTATGAATATTAAATAGATGTTTAGTGTATAAATATTAAATATATGTTTAGTGTACAAATAGTAAAAATATGTTTAGTGTATTAATATTAAAAACTATGTTTAGCGTATGAATGACCAGACTTATGAAGCGGGAACGTGCGCCCTCCAGTGGACTTCTGCCGCAACTGCACACAAATAAATAAATTATTTCCGAGTGTGCCTTATTTAGAGAATATTAAATACATGTTCACAGTATGAATATTAAATATTTGATTATTATATGAATATTAAATGTGTTTAGTATATGATTATTAAATACATGTTTAGTGTATAAATATTAAATACAAGTTTAGTGTATTAATATTAAATAAATGTTTACTGTATAAATATTAAAGACATGTTTAGTGTATAAATATTAAATACATGTTTAGTGTATGAATATTAAATACATGTTTAGTTTATTAAAATTAAATAAATGTTTTTGTATTAATATTAAATACATGTTTGCTGTATAAATATCAAATACATGTTTGGTGTATTAATATTAAATATATTAAATATGTGTTTGGTTTATTAAAATTAAATACATGTTTTTTAATGTATTTAATATACACATGTTTAGTGTACAAATAGTAAAAATATGTTTAGTGTATTAATATTAAAAACTATGTTTAGTGTATGAATGACCAGACTTATTAAGAGGGAATGTGCGCCATCCAGTGGACTTTTGCCGCAACTGCACACAAATAAATTCATTATTTCCGAGTGTGCCTTATTTAGAGAATAATAAATACATGTTTACTGTATGAATATTAAATATATGATTATTATATGAATATTAAATGTGTTTAGTATATGATTATTAAATACATGTTCAGTGTATGAATATTAAATACATGTTTAGTGTACGAATATTTCAGTGTGTAAATATTAAATACATGTTTAGTGTATAAATATTAAATGCAAGTTTAGTGTATGAATATTAAATACATGTTTAGTGTATGAATATTAAATACATGTTTAGTGTATTAATATTAAATACATGTTTAGTGTATAAATATTAAATACAAGTTTAGTGTATGAATATTAAATACATGTTTAGTGTATGAATATTAAATACATGTTTAGTGTATAAATAATAAATACAAGTTTAGTGTATAAATGATAAATACATATTTAGTGTATGAATATTAAATGCATGTTTAGTGTATAAATATTAAATACATGTTTAGTGTATAAATATTAAATACATGTTTAATGTATAAATATTAAATACATGTTTAGTGTATGAATATTAAATACATGTTTTGTGTATGAATATTAAATACATGTTTATTGTATAAATATTAAATACATGTTAAGTGTATAAATATTAAATACATATTTAGTATATAAATATTAAATACATGATTAGTGTATTAATATTAAATACATGATTAGTGTATAAATATTAAATACATGTTTAGTGTATGAACATTAAATACATTTTTTGTGTATTAATATTAAATAAATGTTTAGTGTATAAATAATAACTACATATTTAGTTAATAAATAATAAATACATGTTTAGTGTATTAATATTAAATACAAGTTTAGTGTATTAATATTAAATATATGTTTGGTTTATTAAAAATAAATACATGTTTTTGTATTAATATTAAATATATGTTTAGTGTATTAATATTAAATACATGTTTAGTGTATAAATGTTAAATACATGTTTAGTGTATAAATATTAAATACATGTTTAGTGTATAAATGTTAAATACATGTTTAGTGTATAAATATTAAATACATATTTAGTGTATTAATATTAAATATATGTTTAGTTTATTAAAATTAAATACATGTTTTTGTATTAATAATAAATACATGTTTAGTGTATAAATATTAAATACATGTTTAGTGTATTAATATTAAATACATGTTTAGTGTATAAATGTTAAATACATGTTTAGTGTATTAATATTAAATATATGTTTAGTTTATTAAAATTAAATACATGTTTTTGTATTAATATTAAATATATGTTTAGTGTGTTAATATTAAATACATGTTTAGTGTATAAATATTAAATACATGTTTAGTGTATTAATATTAAATATGTTTAGTTTATTAAACTTAAATACATGTTTTTGTATTAATATTAAATATATCTTTAGTGTATGAATATTAAATACATGTTTAGTGTATTAATATTAAATACATGTTTAGTGTATTAATATTAAATATATGCTTAGTTTATTAAAATTAAATACATGTTTTTGTATTAATATTAAATACATGTTTGGTGTATAAATAATAACTACATGTTTAGTGTATTAATATTAAACACATGTTTAATGTATTAATATTAAATACATGTTTAGTGTATGAATATTAAATACATGTTTAGTGTATAAATATTAAATACATGTTTATTGTATTAATATTAAATACATGTTTAGTGTATTAATATTAAATACACTTTTAGTGTATAAATAGTAAATACACGTTTAGTGTATTAATATTAAATATATGTTTAGTTTATTAAAATTAAATACATGTTTTTGTATTACTATTAAATACATGTTTAGTGTATTAATATTAAATACATGTTTAGTGTATTAATATTAGATACATGTTTAGTGTATTAATATTAAATACATGTTTAGTGTATTAATATTAAATATATGCTTAGTTTATTAAAATTAAATACATGTTTTTGTATTAATATTAAATACATGTTTGGTGTATAAATAATAACTACATGTTTAGTGTATTAATATTAAACACATGTTTAATGTATTAATATTAAATACATGTTTAGTGTATGAATATTAAATACATGTTTAGTGTATAAATATTAAATACATGTTTATTGTATTAATATTAAATACATGTTTAGTGTATTAATATTAAATACACTTTTAGTGTATAAATAGTAAATACACGTTTAGTGTATTAATATTAAATATATGTTTAGTTTATTAAAATTAAATACATGTTTTTGTATTACTATTAAATACATGTTTAGTGTATTAATATTAAATACATGTTTAGTGTATTAATATTAGATACATGTTTAGTGTATTAATATTAAATATGTTTAGTTTATTAAAATTAAATACATGTTTTTGTACTAATGTTAAATACATGTTTAGTGTATAAATATTAAATACATGTTTAGTGTATGAATATTAAATACATGTTTAGTGTATTAATATTAAATACATGTTTAGTGTATAAATATAAGTGTATGAGAAACCAAACTTATGTAAAAAAAAAAATAAAAAAAAAAGGAAAAAGAGAGAGAGAGAGACGGAGAGGGCCGGACTTATTAAGAGGGAACGTGCGCCCTCCTGTGGACTTCTGCCGCAACTGCACACATAAAGAAATTCATTATTTCCAAGTGTGCCTTATTTAGAGGATAATAAATACATGTTTACTGTATGAATATTAAATATATGATTAGTATATAATTACATATACGTTTAGTATATGATTATTAAATACATGTTAAGTGTATTAATATTAAATACATGATTAGTGTATAAATATTAAGTACACTTTTAGTGTATAAATATTAAATACACGTTTAGTTTAAAAATATTAAATACATGTTTAGTGTATTAATATTAAATATGTGATTAGTTTATTCTAATTAAATACATTTTTAGTGTATTAATATTAAATACATGTTTAGTGTATTAATATTAAATATATATTTAGTTTATTAAAATTAAATACATGTTTTTGTATTAATATTAAATACATGTTTAGTGTATTAATAATAAATACATGTTTAGTGTATGAATAATAACTACATGTTTAGTGTATTAATATTAAATACATGTTTAGTGTATAAATATTAAATACACTTTTAGTGTATATATATTAAATACACGTTTAGTGTAAAAATATTAAATACATGTTTAGTGTATTAATATTAAATATATGTTTAGTTTATTAAAATTAAATACATGTTTTGTATTAATATTAAATACATATTAAGTGTAAGAATAATAACTACATGTTTATTGAATGAATATTAAATACATGTTTAGTGTATGAATATCAAATACATGTTTAGTGTATAAATATTAAATACATGTTTAGTGTATAAGTATCAAATACATGTTTAGTGTATGAATATTAAATCAATGTTTAGTGTATAAATATTAAATACATGTTTAGTGTATAAATATTAAATATATGTTTAGTTTATTAAACTTAAATACATGTTTTTGTATTAATATTAAATACATGTTTAGTATATGAATATTAAATACACGTTTATTGTATGAATATTAAATACATGTTTAGTTTACGAATATTAAATACATGTTTAGTGGATAAATATTAAATACATGTTTAGTGTGTTAATATTAAATACATGTTTAGTGTATGAATATTAAATACATGTTTAGTGTATAAATATTAAATACACGTTTAGTGTAAAAATATTAAATACATGTTTAGTGTATTAATATTAAATATATGTTTAGTTTATTAAAATTAAATACATGTTTTTGTATTAATATTAAATACGTATTAAATAAATAAATAAATGATAAATGGGTTGTACTTGTATAGCGCTTTTCTACCTTCAAGGTACTCAAAGCGCTTTGACACTACTTCCACATTTACCCATTCACACACTGATGGAGGGAGCTGCCATGCAAGGCGCCAACCAGCACCCACCAGGAGCAAGGGTGAAGTGTCTTGCTCAGGACACAACGGACGTGACGAAGATGGTACTAGGTGGGGATTGAACCAGGGTAAGTGTAAGAATAATAACTACTAGTTTATTGAATGAATATTAAATACATGTTTAGTGAATGAATATTTAATACATGTTTAGTGTATTAATATTAAATATATGTTTAGTTTATTAAAATTAAATACATGTTTTTGTATTTATATTAAATACATGTTTAGTGTATTAATATTAAATATATGTTTAGTTTATTAAAATTAAATACATGTTTTTGTATTTATATTAAATACATGTTTGTGTATAAATATTAAATACATGTTTAGTGTATTAATATTAAATACATGTTTAGTGTATTAATATTAAATACATGTTTAGTGTATAAATATTAAATACATGTTTAGTGTATAAATATTAAATATATGTTTAGTTTATTAAAATTAAATACATGTTTTTGTATTAATATTAAATACATGTTTAGTGTATAAATATTAAATACATGTTTAGTGTATTAATATTAAATACATGTTTAGTGTATAAATATAAGTGTATGAGAAACCAAACTTATGTAAGAAAAAATAAAAGAAACAAAAAAAAAGGAAAAAGAGAGAGATAGAGAGACGTAGAGGACCGGACTTATTAAGAGGGAACGTGCGCCCTCCTGTGGACTTCTGCTGCAACTGCACACATAAAGAAATTCATTATTTCCAAGTGTGCCTTATTTAGAGGATAATAAATACATGTTTACTGTATGAATATTAAATATATGATTAGTACATAATTACATATACGTTTAGTATATGATTATTAAATACATAATCAGTGTATTAATATTAAATACATGTTTAGTGTATGAATATTAAATACATGTTTAGTGCATGAATATTAAATACATGTTTAGTGTATAAATATTAAATACATGTTTAGTGTATGAATATTAAATTTATGTTCAATGTATGAATATTAAATAAATGTTTAGTGTATAAATATTAAATACATGTTTAGTGTATAAATATCAAATACATGTTTAGTGTATGAATATTAAATACATGTTTAATGTATGAATATTAAATCAATGTTTAGTGTATAAATATTAAATACATGTTTAGTGTATAAATATCAAATACATGTTTAGTGTATGAATATTAAATACATGTTTAATGTATGAATATTAAATAAATGTTTAGTGTATAAATATTAAATACATGTTTAATGTATGAATATTAAATACATGTTTAGTGAATGAATATTAAATACATGTTTAACGTATGAATATTAAATACATGTTTAGTGTATAAATATTAAATACATGTTTAATGTATGAATATTAAATACATGTTTCGTGTATAAATATTAAATACATGTTAAGTGTATAAATATTAAATATATATTTGGTGTATAAATATTAAATACGTGATTAGTGTATTAATATTGAATACATGATTAGTGTATAAATATTAAATACATGTTTAGTGTATTAATATTAAATACATGTTTAGTGTATTAATATTAAATACATGTTTAGTGTATAAATAATAACTAAATGTTTAGTGTATGAATATTAAATACATGTTTAGTGTATAAATATTAAATACATGTTTAGTGTAATAATATTAAATATATGTTTATTTTATTAAAATTAAATACATGTGTTTGTATTAATATTAAATATATGTTAAGTGTATAAATCTCAAATACATGTTTAGTGTATTAATATTAAATTCATGTTTAGTGTATAAATGTTAAATATATGTTTAGTGTATGAATATTAAATATATATTTAGTTTATTAAAATTAAATACATGTTTTTGTATTAATATTAAATACATATTAAGTGTAAGAATAATAACTACATGTTTATTGAATGAATATTAAATACATGTTTAGTGTATAAATATTTAATACATGTTTACTGTATTAATATTAAATACATGTTTAGTGTATAAATAATAACTACATGTTTAGTGTATGAATAGTAAATACATGTTTAGTGTATTAATATTAAATATATGTTTAGTTTATTAAAATTAAATACATGTTTTTGTATTAATATTAAATAAATGTTTAGTGTATAAATGTCAAATACATGTTTAGTGTATAAATATTAAATATATGTTTAGTTTATTAAAATTAAATACATGTTTTTGTATTAATATTAAATACATGTTTAGTGTATTAATATTAAAAACATGTTTAGTGTATGAATGTTAAATACATGTTTAGTGTATTAATATTAAATATATGTTTAGTTTATTAAAATTAAATACATGTTTTTTTATTAATATTAAATACATGTTTAGTGTATTAATATTAAATACATGTTTAGTGTATAAATATTTAATGCATGTTTACTGTATTAATATTAAATACATTTTAGTGTATAAATAATAACTACATGTTCAGTGTATGAATATTAAATACATGTTTAGTGTATAAATATTAAATACATGTTTAGTGTATTAATATTAAATATATGTTTAGTTTATTAAAATTAAATACATGTTTTTGTATTAATATTAAATACATGTTTAGTGTATGAATATTAAATACATGTTTAATGTATGAATATTAAATACATGTTTAGTGTATGAATATTAAATACATGTTTAGTTTATGAATATTAAATACATGTTTAGTGGATATATAATAAATACATATTTAGTGTATTAATATTAAATACATGTTTAGTGTATAAATAGTAAATACACGTTTAGTGTAACAATATTAAATACATGTTTAGTGTATAAATATAAGTGAATGAGAAACCAAACTTGTGTAAAAAAAAAAAAAGTTACAAAAAAAAGGAAAAAGAGAGAGAGAGAGACGGAGAGGACCGGACTTATTAAGAGGGAACGTGCGCCCTCCTGTGGACTTCTGCCGCAACTGCACACATAAAGAAATTCATTATTTCCAAGTGTGCCTTATTTAGAGGATAATAAATACATGTTTACTGTATGAATATTAAATATATGATTAGTATATAATTACATATACGTTTAGTATATGATTATTAAATACATGTTCAGTGTATTAATATTAAATACATGGTTAGTGTATTAATATTAAATACATGTTTAGTGTATGAATATTAAATACATGTTTAGAGTATTAATATTAAATACATGTTTAGTGTATGAATATTAAATACATGTTTAGTGTATTAATATTAAATATATGTTTTGTTTATTAAACTTAAATACATGTTTTTGTATTAATATTAAATACATGTTTAGTGTATGAATATTAAATACACGTTTAGTGTATGAATATTAAATACATGTTTAGTTTATGAATATTAAATAAATGTTTAGTGTATAAATATTAAATGCATGTTTAGTTTATGAATATTAAATACATGTTTAGTGTATTAATATTAAATATATATTTAGTTTATTAAAATTAAATACATGTTTTTGTATTAATATTAAATACATGTTTAGTGTATAAATATTAAATACATGTTTAGTGTATTGATATTAAATACATGTTTAGTGTATGAATATTAAATACATGTTTAGTGTATAAATATTAAATACATGTTTAGTGTATTAATATTAAATACATGTTTAGTGTATTAATATTAAATACATGTTTTGTGTATTAATATTAAATATATATTTAGTTTATTAAAATTAAATACATGTTTTTGTATTAATATTAAATACATGTTTAGTGTATAAATATTAAATACATGTTTAGTGTATTAATATTAAATACATGTTTAGTGTATAAATATTAAATACACTTTTAGTGTATAAATATTAAATACACGTTTAGTGTAAAAATATTAAATACTTGTTTAGGTAATGAATATTAAATACATGTTTAGTGTATAAATAATAACTACATGTTTAGTGTATGAATATTAATTACGTGTTTAGTGTATTAATATTAAATCAATGTTTGGTGTATAAATATCAAATACATGTTTAGTGTATAAATATTAAATACATGTTTAGTGTATGAATATTAAATACATGTTTAGTGTATAAATAATAACTACATGTTTAGTGTATGAATATTAAATACATGTTTAGTGTATAAATATTAAATCAATGTTTGGTGTATAAATATCAAATACATGTTTAGTGTATGAATATTAAATACATGTTTAATGTATGAATATTAAATACATGTTTAGTGTATGAATATTAAATACATGTTTAGTGTATGAATATTAAATACATGTTTAATGTATGAATATTAAATACATGTCTAGAGTATTAATATTAAATACATGTTTAGTGTATGAATATTAAATAGATGTTTAGTGTATTAATATTAAATACATGTTTAGTGTATTAATATTAAATACACTTTTAGTGTATAAATATTAAATACACGTTTAGTGTAAAAATATTAAGTACATGTTCAGTGTATTAATATTAAATATATGTTTAGTGTAATAATATTAAATATATGTTAAGTTTATTAAAATTAAATACATGTTTTTGTATTAATATTAAATACATGTTAAGTGTATAAATCTCAAATACATGTTTAGTGTATTAATATTAAATTCATGTTTAGTGTATGAATGTTAAATATATCTTTAGTGTATAAATATTAAATATATGTTTAGTTTATTAAAATTAAATACATGTTTTTGTATTCAAATTAAATACATGTTTAGTGTATGAATATTAAATACATGTTTAGTGTATTAATATTAAATACATGTTTAGTGTATGAATATTAAATACACGTTTAGTGTAAAAATATTAAATACATGTTTAGTGTATAAATGTTAAATGTTTAGTTTATTAAAATTAAGTACATGTTTTTGTATTAATATTAAATACATGTTTAGTGTATTAATATTAAAAACATGTTTAGTGTATGAATATTAAATACATGTTTAGTGTATTAATATTAAATATATGTTTAGTGTATGAATATTAAATACAAGTTTAGTGTGAAAATATTAAATACATGTTTAGTCTATTATTAAATTCCATTTTAGTGTATAATTATTAAATACATGTTTAGTGTATTAATATTAAATACATGTTTAGTGTATTAATATTAAGTATATATTTAGTTTATTAAAATTAAATACATGTTTTTGTATTAATATTAAATATATATTTAGTTTATTAAAATTAAATACATGTTTTTGTATTAATATTAAATACATGTTTAGTGTATAAATATTAAATACATGTTTAGTGTATTAATATTAAATACATGTTTAGTGTATAAATATTAAATACACTTTTAGTGTATAAATATTAAATACACGTTTAGTGTAAAAATATTAAATACTTGTTTAGGTAATGAATATTAAATACATGTTTAGTGTATAAATAATAACTACATGTTTAGTGTATGAATATTAATTACGTGTTTAGTGTATTAATATTAAATCAATGTTTGGTGTATAAATATCAAATACATGTTTAGTGTATAAATATTAAATACATGTTTAGTGTATGAATATTAAATACATGTTTAGTGTATAAATAATAACTACATGTTTAGTGTATGAATATTAAATACATGTTTAGTGTATAAATATTAAATCAATGTTTGGTGTATAAATATCAAATACATGTTTAGTGTATGAATATTAAATACATGTTTAATGTATGAATATTAAATACATGTTTAGTGTATGAATATTAAATACATGTTTAGTGTATGAATATTAAATACATGTTTAATGTATGAATATTAAATACATGTCTAGAGTATTAATATTAAATACATGTTTAGTGTATGAATATTAAATAGATGTTTAGTGTATTAATATTAAATACATGTTTAGTGTATTAATATTAAATACACTTTTAGTGTATAAATATTAAATACACGTTTAGTGTAAAAATATTAAGTACATGTTCAGTGTATTAATATTAAATATATGTTTAGTGTAATAATATTAAATATATGTTAAGTTTATTAAAATTAAATACATGTTTTTGTATTAATATTAAATACATGTTAAGTGTATAAATCTCAAATACATGTTTAGTGTATTAATATTAAATTCATGTTTAGTGTATGAATGTTAAATATATCTTTAGTGTATAAATATTAAATATATGTTTAGTTTATTAAAATTAAATACATGTTTTTGTATTCAAATTAAATACATGTTTAGTGTATGAATATTAAATACATGTTTAGTGTATTAATATTAAATACATGTTTAGTGTATGAATATTAAATACACGTTTAGTGTAAAAATATTAAATACATGTTTAGTGTATAAATGTTAAATGTTTAGTTTATTAAAATTAAGTACATGTTTTTGTATTAATATTAAATACATGTTTAGTGTATTAATATTAAAAACATGTTTAGTGTATGAATATTAAATACATGTTTAGTGTATTAATATTAAATATATGTTTAGTGTATGAATATTAAATACAAGTTTAGTGTGAAAATATTAAATACATGTTTAGTCTATTATTAAATTCCATTTTAGTGTATAATTATTAAATACATGTTTAGTGTATTAATATTAAATACATGTTTAGTGTATTAATATTAAGTATATATTTAGTTTATTAAAATTAAATACATGTTTTTGTATTAATATTAAATACATGTTTAGTGTATAAATATTAAATACATGTTTAGTGTATTAATATTAAATACATGTTTAGTGTATAAATATTAAATACATGTTTACTGTATGAAAATTAAATATATGATTAGTGTATAATTACATATACGTTTAGTATATGATTATTAAATACATAATCAGTGTATTAATATTAAATACATATTTCATGTATGAATATTAAATACATGTTTAGTGTATAAATATTAAATACACTTTTAGTGTATAAATATTAAATACACGTTTTGTGTAAAAATATGAAATACATGTTTAGTGTATAAATATTAAATACATGTTTAGTGTATGAATAATAACTACATGTTTAGTGTATGAATATTAAATACATGTTTAGTGTATAAATTTTAAATACATGTTTAGTGTATTCAAATTAAATACATGTTTTTGTATTAATATTAAATACATGTTTAGTGTATTAATATTAAAAACATGTTTAGTGTATAAATTTTAAATACATGTTTAGTGTATGAATGTTAAATACATGTTTAGTGTATTAATATTAAATATATGTTTAGTGTATTAAAATTAAATACATGTTTTTGTAATAATATTAAATACATGTTTAGTGTATAAATATTAAATACATGTTTAGTGTATTAATATTAAATACATGTTTAGTGTATAAATATAAGTGTATGAGAAACCAAACTTATGTAAAAAAAAAAAATAAAAGAAACAAAAAAAAAGGAAAAAGAGAGAGAGAGAGACGGAGAGGACCGGACTTATTTAGAGGGAACGTGCGCCCTCCTGTGGACTTCTGCCGCAACTGCACACATATAGAAATTCATTATTTCCAAGTGTGCCTTATTTAGAGGATAATAAATACATGTTTACTGTATGAATATTAAATATATGATTAGTATATAATTACATATACGTTTAGTATATGATTATTAAATACATGTTCAGTGTATTAATATTAAATACATGTTTAGTGTATGAATATTAAATACATGTTTAGTGTATAAATATTAAATACATGTTTAGTGTATTAATATTAAATACATGTTTTTGTATTAATATTAAATACATGTTTAGTGTATTAATATTAAATACATGTTTAGTGTATGAATATTAAATACATGTTAAGTGTATGAATATTAAATACATATTTAGTGTGTGAATATTAAATATATGTTTAGTTTATTAAAATTAAATACATGTTTTTGTATTAATATTAAATACATGTTTAGTGTATAAATATTAGATACAAGTTTAGTGTAAAAATATTAAATACATGTTTAGTGTATAAATATTAAATACATGTTTAGTGTATTAATATTAAATACATGTTTAGTGTATAATTATTAAATACATGTTTAGTGTATGAATATTAAATATATGATTAGTGTATAGTTACATATACGTTTAGTATATGATTATTAAACACATGTTCAGTGTATTAATTTTGAATACATGTTTAGTGTATGAATATTAAATACATGTTTAGTGTGTGAATATTAAATACATGTTTAGTGTATAAATATTAAATACATGTTTAGTGTATTAATATTAAATATATGTTTAGTTTATTAAACTTAAATACATGTTTTTGTATTAATATTAAATATATGTTTAGTGTATGAATATTAAATACATGTTTAGTGTATTAATATTAAATACATGTTTAGTGTATTAATATTAAATATATGTTTAGTTTATTAATATTAAATACATGTTTTTCTATTAATATAAAATACATTTTTAGTGTATTAATATTAAATACATGTTTAGTGTATAAATGTTAAATACATGTTTAGTGTATTAATATTAAATATATGTTTAGTTTATTAAAATTAAATACATGTTTTTGTACCCTGCGATAAGGTGGCGACTTGTCCAGGGTGTACCCCGCCTTCCGCCCGATTGTAGCTGAGATAGGCGCCAGCGCCCCCCGCGACCCGAAAAGGGAATAAGCGGTGGAAAATGGATGGATGGACATGTTTTTGTATTGATATTAAATACATTTTTAGTGTATTAATATTAAATACATGTTTAATGTATAAATGCTAAATACATGTTTAGTGTATAAATATTAAATACATGTTTAGTGTATTAATATTAAATACATGTTTAGTGTATTAATGTTAAATACATGTTTAATGTATGAATATTAAATACATATTTAGTGTATTCATTATAAATATATGTTTAGTTTATTAAAATTAAATACATGTTTTTGTATTAATATTAAATACATGTTTTTGTATTAATATTAAATACATGTTTAGTGTATGAATATTAAATACATGTTTAGTTTATGAATATTAAATACATGTTTAGTGTATGAATATTAAATACACGTTTAGTGTATGAATATTAAATATATATTTGGTTTATTAAAATTAAATACATGTTTTTGTATTAATATTAAATACATGTTTAGTGTATAAATATTAAATACATGTTTAGTGTATTAATATTAAATACATGTTTAGTGTATGAATATTAAATACATGTTTAGTGTATAAATATTAAATACATGTTTAGTGTATTAATATTAAATACACTTTTAGTGTATAAATATTAAATACACGTTTAGTTTAAAAATATTAAATACATGTTTAGTGTATTAATATTAAATATATGTTTAGTTTATTAAAATTAAATACATGTTTTTGTATTAATATTAAATACATATTAAGTGTAAGAATAATAGCTACATGTTTATTGAATGAATATTAAATACATGTTTAGTGTATAAATATTACATACATGTTTAGTGTATTAATATTAAATACATGTTTAGTGTATGAATATTAAATATATGATTAGTGTATAGTTACATATACGTTTAGTATATGATTATTAAACACATGTTCAGTGTATTAATTTTGAATACATGTTTAGTGTATGAATATTAAATACATGTTTAGTGTGTGAATATTAAATACATGTTTAGTGTATAAATATTAAATACATGTTTAGTGTATTAATATTAAATATATGTTTAGTTTATTAAACTTAAATACATGTTTTTGTATTAATATTAAATATATGTTTAGTGTATGAATATTAAATACATGTTTAGTGTATTAATATTAAATATATGTTTAGTTTATTAAAATTAAATACATGTTTTTGTATTAATATAAAATACATTTTTAGTTTATTAATATTAAATACATGTTTAGTGTATAAATGTTAAATACATTTTTAGTGTATTAATATTAAATATATGTTTAGTTTATTAAAATTAAATACATGTTTTTCTACCCTGCGATAAGGTGGCGACTTGTCCAGGGTGTACCCCGCCTTCCGCCCGATTGTAGCTGAGATAGGCGCCAGCGCCCCCCGCGACCCGAAAAGGGAATAAGCGGTAGAAAATGGATGGATGGACATGTTTTTTATTGATATTAAATACATTTTTAGTGTATTAATATTAAATACATGTTTAGTGTATAAATGTTAAATACATGTTTAGTGTATAAATATTAGATACATGTTTAGTGTATTAATATTAAATACATGTTTATTGTATTAATATTAAATACATGTTTAGTTTATTAAAATTAAATACATGTTTTTGTATGAATATTAAATACATGTTTAGTGTATAAATATTAAATATATATTTAGTTTATTAAAATTAAATACATGTTTTGTATTAATATTAAATACACTTTTAGTGTATAAATATTAAATACACGTTTAGTTTAAAAATATTAAATACATGTTTAGTGTATTAATATTAAATATATGTTTAGTTTATTAAAATTAAATACATGTTTTTGTATTAAAATTAAATACATGTTTAGTGTATTAATATTAAATACATGTTTAGTGTATGAATATTAAATACATGTTTGTGTATAAATATTAAATACATGTTTAGTGTATTAATATTAAATATATGTTTAGTTTATCAAAATTAAATACATGTTTTTGTATTAATATTAAATACATATTAAGTGTAAGAATAATAACTACATGTTTATTGAATGAATATTAAATGCATGTTTAGTGTATAAATATTAAATACATGTTTAGTGTATAAATATTAAATACATGTTTAGTGTATTAATATTAAATCAATGTTTAGTGTATGAATATTAAATACATGTTTAGTGTATGAATATTAAATACATGTTTAGTGTATGAATATTAAATACACGTTTAGTTAATGAATATTAAATATATATTTGGTTTAATAAAATTAAATACATGTTTTTGTATTAATATTAAATACATGTTTAGTGTATATATATTAAATACATGTTTAGTGTATGAATATTAAATACATGTTTAATGTATGAATATTAAATGCATGTTTAGTGTATAAATATTAAATACATGTTTCATGTATGAATATTAAATACATGTTTATTGTATACATATTAAATACATATTTAGTGTATGAATATTAAATACATGTTTAGTGTATTAATATATCCAATACATGTTTAGTGTATTAATATTAAATATATGTTTAGTTTATTAAAATTAAATACATGTTTTTGTATTAAAATTAAATACATGTTTAGTGTATTAATATTAAATACATGTTTAGTGTATTAATGTTAAATACATGTTTAGTGTATGAATATTAAATACATATTTAGTGTATTCATTATAAATATATGTTTAGTTTAATAAAATTAAATACATGTTTTTGTATTAATATTAAATACGTGTTTTTGTATTAATATTAAATACATGTTTAGTGTATTAATATTAAATACGTGTTTAGTGTATTAATATTAAAAACATGTTTAGTGTATAAAAGTTAAATACATGTTTAGTGTATAAATATTAAATACATTATTAGTGTATTAATATTAAATATGTTTAGTTTATTAAAATTAAATACATGTTTTTGTATTAATATTAAATACATGTTTAGTGTATAAATATTAAATACATGTTTAGTGTATTAATATTAAATATATGTTTAGTTTATTAAACTTAAATACATGTGTTTGTATTAATATTAAATACATGTTTAGTGTATGAATATTAAATACACGTTTAGTGTATGAATATTAAATACATGTTTAGTTTATGAATATTAAATACATGTTTAGTGGATAAATAATAAATACATATTTAGTGTATTAATATTAAATACATGTTTAGTGTATAAATATTAAATACATGTTTAGTGTATAAATATTAAATACAGGTTTAGTGTATTAATATTATATACATGTTTAGTGTATTAATATTAAATATATATTTAGTTTATTAAAATTAAATAGATGTTTTTGTATTAATATTAAATACATGTTTAGTGTATGAAAATTAAATACATGTTTAGTGTATGAATATTAAATACATGTTTAGTGTATAAATATTAAATATATGTTTAGTGTATTAATATCAAATACATGTTTAGTGTATTAATATGAAGTACACTTTGAGTGTATAAATATTAAATACACGTTTAGTGTAAAAATATTAAATACATGTTTAGTGTATTAATATTAAATATATGTTTAGTTTATTAAAATTAAATACATGTTTTTGTATTAATATTCAATACATATTAAGTGTAAGAATAATAACTACATGTTTATTGAATGAATATTAAATACATGTTTAGTGTATTAATATTAAATATATGTTTAGTTTATTAAAATTAAATACATATTTTTGTATTAATATTAAATACATGTTTAGTGTATTAATATTAAATACATGTTTAGTGTATTAATATTAAATACATGTTTCGTGTATGAATATTAAATACATGTTTAGTGTATAAATATTAAATACATGTTTAATGTATGAATATTAAATACATGTTTAGTGTATGATTATTAAATACATGTTTAATGTATGAATATTAAATACATGTTTCGTGTATAAATATTAAATACATGTTAAGTGTATAAATATTAAATACATATTTAGTGTATAAATATTAAATACATGATTGGTGTATTAATATTAAATACATGTTTAGTGTATTAATATTAAATACATGTTTAGTGTATGAATATTAAATACATGTTTAGTGTATGAATATTAAATACATGTTTAATGTATTAATATTAAATACATGTTTAGTGTATTAATATTAAATATGTTTAGTTTATTAAAATTAAATACATGTTTTTGTATTAATATTAAATACATGTTTAGTGTATAAATATTAAATACACGTTTAGTGTATTAATATTAAATATATGTTTAGTTTATTAAACGTAAATACATGTGTTTGTATTAATATTAAATACACGTTTAGTGTATGAATATTAAATACATGTTTAGTTTATGAATATTAAATACATGTTTAGTGGATAAATAATAAATACATATTTAGTGTATTAATATTAAATACATGTTTAGTGTATAAATATTAAATACATGTTTAGTGTATAAATATTAAATACAGGTTTAGTGTATTAATATTATATACATGTTTAGTGTATTAATATTAAATATATATTTAGTTTATTAAAATTAAATAGATGTTTTTGTATTAATATTAAATACATGTTTAGTGTATGAAAATTAAATACATGTTTAGTGTATGAATATTAAATACATGTTTAGTGTATAAATATTAAATATATGTTTAGTGTATTAATATCAAATACATGTTTAGTGTATTAATATGAAGTACACTTTGAGTGTATAAATATTAAATACACGTTTAGTTTAAAAATATTAAATACATGTTTAGTGTATTAATATTAAATATATGTTTAGTTTATTAAAATTAAATACATGTTTTTGTATTAATATTCAATACATATTAAGTGTAAGAATAATAACTACATGTTTATTGAATGAATATTAAATACATGTTTAGTGTATTAATATTAAATATATGTTTAGTTTATTAAAATTAAATACATATTTTTGTAATAATATTAAATACATGTTTAGTGTATTAATATTAAATACATGTTTAGTGTATTAATATTAAATACATGTTTCGTGTATGAATATTAAATACATGTTTAGTGTATAAATATTAAATACATGTTTAATGTATGAATATTAAATACATGTTTAGTGTATGATTATTAAATACATGTTTAATGTATGAATATTAAATACATGTTTCGTGTATAAATATTAAATACATGTTAAGTGTATAAATATTAAATACATATTTAGTGTATAAATATTAAATACATGATTAGTGTATTAATATTAAATACATGTTTAGTGTATTAATATTAAATACATGTTTAGTGTATAAATGTTAAATACATGTTTAATGTATTAATATTAAATACATGTTTAGTGTATTAATATTAAATATGTTTAGTTTATTAAAATTAAATACATGTTTTTGTATTAATATTAAATACATGTTTAGTGTATAAATATTAAATACACGTTTAGTGTATTAATATTAAATATATGTTTAGTTTATTAAACGTAAATACATGTGTTTGTATTAATATTAAATACATGTTTAGTGTATGAATATTAAATACACGTTTAGTATATGAATATTAAATACATGTTTAGTTTATGAATATTAAATACATGTTTAGTGGATAAATAATAAATACATATTTAGTGTATTAATATTAAATACATGTTTAGTGTATAAATATTAAATACATGTTTAGTGTATTCATATTAAATAAATGTCTAGTGTATGAATATTAAATACATGTTTAGTGTATTAATATTAAATCAATGTTTAGTGTATTAATATCAAATACATGTTTAGTGTATGAATATTAAATACATGTTTAGTGTATAATTAATAACTACATATTTAGTGTATGAATATTAAATGCATGTTTAGTGTATTAATATATCAATCAATCAATCAATGTTTATTTATATAGCCCCAAATCACAAATGTCTCAAAGGACTGCACAAATCATTACGACTACAACATCCTCGGAAGAACCCACAAAAGGGCAAGGAAAACTCACACCCAGTGGGCAGGGAGAATTCACATCCAGTGGGACGCCAGTGACAATGCTGACTATGAGAAACCTTGGAGAGGACCTCAGATGTGGGCAACCCCCCCCCCTCTAGGGGACCGAAAGCAATGGATGTCGAGCGGGTCTAACATGATACTGTGAAAGTTCAATCCATAGTGGCTCCAAGACAGCAGTGAGAGTCCCGTCCACAGGAAACCATCTCAAGCGGATCAGCAGCGTAGAGATGTCCCCAACCGATACAGGCGAGCGGTCCATCCTGGGTCCCGACGAGCGGTCCATCCTGGGTCTCGACTCTGGACAGTCAGTACTTCATCCATGGTCATCGGACCGGACCCCCTCCACAAGGGAGGGGGGGACATAGGAGAAAGAAAAGAAGCGGCAGATCAACTGGTCTAAAAAGGAGGTCTAGTTAAAGGCTAGAGTATACAGATGAGTTTTAAGATGAGACTTACATGCTTCTACTGAGGTAGCATCTCGAACTGTTACCGGGAGGGCATTCCAGAGTACTGGAGCCCGAACGGAAAACGCTCTATAGCCCGCAGACTTTTTTTGAGCTCTAGGAATCACTAATAAGCCGGAGTCTTTTGAACGCAGATTTCTTGCCGGGACATATGGTACAATACAATCGGCAAGATAGGCTGGAGCTAGACCGTGTAGTATTTTATACGTAAGTAGTAAAACCTTAAAGTCACATCTTAAGTGCACAGGAAGCCAGTGCAGGTGAGCCATTATTGGTATATATGTATGTATATATGTATATAAAGGTGTATACAGTACAGGTATATATGTATGTATATATGTATATAAAGGTATATACAGTACAGGTATATATGTATGTATATATGTATATAAAGGTATATACAGTATAGGTATATATGTATGTATATATGTATATAAAGGTATATACAGTACAGGTATATATGTATGTATATATGTATATAAAGGTATATACAGTATAGGTATATATGTATGTATATATGTATATAAAGGTATATACAGTATAGGTATATATGTATGTATATATGTATATAAAGGTATATACAGTACAGGCGTAATATGTATGTATATATGTATATAAAGGTATATACAGTACAGGCGTAATATGATCAAACTTTCTTGTTCTTGTCAAAAGTCTAGCAGCCGCATTTTGTACCAACTGTAATCTTTTAATGCTAGACATGGGGAGACCCGAAAATAATACGTTACAGTAATCGAGACGAGACGTAACAAACGCATGGATAATGATCTCGGCGTCTTTAGTGGACAAAATGGAGCGAATTTTAGCGATATTACGGAGATGAAAGAAGGCCGTTTTAGTAACGCTTTTAATGTGTGACTCAAAGGAGAGAGTTGGGTCGAAGATAATACCCAGATTTTTTACAGAGTCACCTTGTTTTATTATTTGGTTGTCAAATGTTAAAGTTGTATTATTAAATAGAGGTCGGTGTCTAGCAGGACCGATAATCAGCATTTCCGTTTTTTTGGGATTAAGTTGCAAAAAGTTAGCGGACATCCATTGTTTAATTTCATTAAGACACGCCTCCAGCTGACTACAATCCGGCGTGTTGGTCAGCTTTAGGGGCATGTAGAGTTGGGTGTCATCAGCATAACAGTGAAAGCTAACACCGTATTTGCGTATGATGTCACCTAGCGGCAGCATGTAGATGCTGAAGAGTACAGGGCCAAGGACCGAACCCTGGGGAACTCCACACGTTACCTTAACATAGTCCGAGGTCACACTGTTATAGGAGACGCACTGCATCCTATCAGTAAGATAAGAGTTAAACCATGACAGGGCTGAGTCTGACATACCAATTCGTATTTTGACACGCTCTAATAAAATATTATGATCGACGGTATCGAAAGCAGCGCTAAGATCGAGGAGCAGCAACATAGATGACGCATCAGAGTCCATCGTTAGCAATAGATCATTAGTCAATTTTGCGAGGGCTGTCTCAGTCGAGTGATTTGCCCTGAAACCGGATTGAAAGGTTTCACATAGATTGTTAAACGCTAAGTGCTCGTTTAGCTGCTCTGCAACAATTTTTTCGAGGATTTTCGAAATAAAGGGAAGGTGAGACACCGGTCGGTAGTTTACCATGAGGTCATGATCGAGGTTAGGTCTTTTAAGGAGAGGATGAATAACCGCTTTTTTGAATGCAACGGGAACAGTGCCCGAGGAAAGTGATAAGTTTATAATATTTAGCACTGATGGACCTAATAATACAAAAAGCTCCTTGATAAGTTTCCCAGGAAGTGGGTCAAGTAAACATGTTGTTTGTTTTATTCCATTTACACGTTGTAACAATCCTTCTAATGTTATTTCATCAAAACGAGAGAAACTATTTTGGATATTTGCAGTATCCGCCGTATATACCATCGTATCTGTGTTACTATAACCCCGTTGTAGCTGGGACGCATTGTCTTTAATCTCCTTTCTAATAAGTTCAATTTTCTTATTAAAGAACTTCATAAAGTCATCTGCCGAATGGGTGGAGCTACTGGAAGGAGTCCCTTGTTGGGTTAGCGATGCTACTGTACTAAACAAAAATTTGGGATCGTTTTTATTAATGCGGATGAGATTTGAGTAATAATTAGTTTTAGCTAAGGTAAGCATGCGTTTATAAGTTATTAAACTATCACTCCATGCTTGATGGTGCACCTCAAGTTTAGTCGTGCGCCATTTGCGTTCCAGCTTTCTACATAATAATTTCTGAGCTCTAGTTTCTTCAGTAAACCATGGCGTACGCCTTTTTGGAGCCTTTTTTAACTTCAGCGGTGCTATACTATCAATGGTTTCGCGCAGGGCGTTGTTAAAGTTGTTAGTGAGGTTATCAATAGAGCCCACATACTTTGGGAACGGTGCCATTACCGAGGGCAGTAGGTCCGCAAGAGTCGTCGTTGTGGCAGCATTAATGTTGCGGCTGCTATAGCAGTTATTATTATTATTAGCTTGCCGAACATGAGTCTGAACTTCGAATTTTATAAGGTAATGATCGGACATTACTTTAGTATACGGGAGTATCATAACTTTGGAGACGGTGATACCTCTGACAAGCACTAGGTCTATCGTATTACCGCTGCGATGCGTCGGTTCATTTATTATTTGTGTAAGACCACAGCTATCAATTATAGTCTGGAGCGCCACGCACGGTGGGTCCAATGGGGTATTCATATGGATATTAAAGTCCCCCATTATAATTATATTATCGGCGTGCGTCACTAGATCAGCAATAAACTCTGAGACTTCACTAATAAAGTCCGAATAGGGCCCTGGGGGGCGGTAGATAACGGCCAGGCACAGAGGCAGAGGTGTGGCAGACTTCATAGAAAGCACCTCAAACGATTTATATTTATTATTTAAGTTAGGACTAAAGTTAAAGTTTTCGTTGTATATTAGTGCGACACCCCCTCCCCTTTTGAGGTGACAGGCAATATGCGCATTCATATAGTTAGGAGGGGATGCCTCATTTATCGCAAAAAAGTCGTCTGGTTTAAGCCAGGTTTCGCTAAGACCGATGACGTTAAGGTTGTTGTCTCTAATGACCTCATTGACTAATAACGTTTTGGGAGACAAAGATCTGATGTTTAGAAAGCCCATATTATAGGTAGTGGGCTGTTTTAAGGAGTTGTTGATAAAATTATCCGTAGTAGCAATATTAATAATGTTGCGTTTATTATGCGCAGTGTACTTAAAATAATTACGACCATATCTAGGAATTGATATGACGGGAATTTTCAGATTGTCTACTTGGTGCTGCGATAAACTGAACGCATCATAATTTGCCACCTCAGTAGAACGCATGTCTAACTCTGACGTAGTCATAGACACAGTAGAAAAAACATTTTGTGAGTTGTGTATTATTCTACGAAAATTGCTATGTGTACAGGGATCATCCAGCCTGGCGCTGGCTAGTTCTAACTTAACTGACTCCATACCCAGGCTAGCAGGCTCTGTAATTGCCTGTGACCGGGCTTGCTCTAGTGCAGTTAGTCAAATGTGGCTCAATGCGAAGTCTATGTTCCGAGACAAGAGGATAGCGCCTTCCTGGTTAGGGTGAAGGCCGTTTCTCCTCAGCAAGCCAGGTTTGCCCCAGAAAGAGGGCCAATTATCAATAAACGTAAATCCCTGTTGTCTGCAGAAGCTATCCAGCCACCTGTTAAGAGAGACTAATCTGCTATATCTCTCATCATTGCCTCTCCCAGGCAGGGGGCCAGAGACAATTACTCGATGCCTGGACATCTTTCTGGCGAGATTACAAGCCCTGGCTATGTTTCTCTTTGTAATCTCTGATTGTCTCATCCTAACGTCATTGGAGCCAACGTGTATTACTATATTCGCATAACTAGTGGTGCGGTTAGCCTGCCGTACGTGTTTACTAGACCTGTTGCGAGTTAGCTCCCTAAGATTAGCTTCAATGTCAGGTGCTCTGCCCCCGGGAATACATTTAATTGTGGCTGGTTTGCTAAGCTTTATGTTTCGGGTGATGGAGTCCCCTATGACTAAAGTGTGGTGCCCGGTAGACTGGGGTGTAGGACTAGCTAAAGGGCTAAATCTATTATGCGTCTCAACCGGTACACCGTAGTTTGTAGGCCGCTTAGGGCTGCTACAAGCTGGGCTAGTTAGCTCGCTACAGCTAACGCTAGCAGATGTGTCCGCAACATCTAAAGTTACGAAATTACACTGCTCTAACTGGCGGACACGGCTCTCTAGCAAAGCCAACCTATCCATGAGTAAAGTGCACGAAGCGCAGGAAGCCATACTCACAGAAACTTTCCGTCGCCGAGTGGGGTGCCAGCTGTCTTCGGGAAGTGGTGGTCACGGTGGCGGGGGAGAAGCTTCCTTCAGACCGGCGCTGCCTTTCTCCGCTAGCCTCGTTAGCTTAGCAGCTAGCTAGCTGAGGGCGAAGTGGTGTGACAGAGATCGGGTGATTTGCAAGTTAAATTGAACTATTAAATATGTTCGATAAGTTGTAAATAAAGCTGCAAAACAGTTAAAATCACACAGATAGAACGATACTTAGCTTTTTTGCAACAAGAGCAGTCAGCGAGCAGTCATTCACGTTGACCCGGAACGTATCAAATACATGTTTAGTGTATAATATTAAATATATGTTTAGTTTATTAAAATTAAATACATGTTTTTGTATTAATATTAAATACATGTTTAGTGTATTAATATTAAATATATGTTTAGTTTATTAAACTTAAATACATGTTTTTGTATTAATATTAAATACATGTTTAGTGTATAAATATTAAATACATGTTTAGTGTATGAATATTAAATACATGTTTAATGTATGAATATTAAATACATGTTTAGTGTAAAAATATTAAATACATGTTTCGTGTATGAATATTAAATACATGTTTAGTGTATTAATATTAAATATATGTTTAGTTTATTAAAAATTAAATACATGTTTTTGTATTAATATTAAATACATGTTTAGTGTATTAATATTAAATACAGGTTTAGTGTATAAATATTAAATACATGTGTTTGTATTAATATTAAATACATGTTTAGTGTATGAATATCAAATACACGTTTAGTGTATGAATATTAAATACATGTTTAGTGTATAAATATTAAATACATGTGTAGTGTATGAATATTAAATACATGTTTAATGTATGAATATTAAATACATGTTTAGTGTATAAATATTAAATACATGTTTCGTGTATGAATATTAAATACATGTTTAGTGTATGAATATTCAATACATGTTTAATGTATGAATATTAAATACATGTTTAGTGTATGAATATTAAATACATGTTTAATGTATGAATATTAAATATATGTTTAGTGTATAAATATTAAATACATGTTTCGTGTATAAATATTAAATACATGTTAAGTGTATGAATATTAAATACATGTTTAATGTATGAATATTAAATATATGTTTAGTGTATAAATATTAAATACATGTTTCGTGTATAAATATTAAATACATGTTAAGTGTATAAATATTAAATATATATTTAGTGTATGAATATTAAATACATGATTAGTGTATTAATATTAAATACATGATTAGTGTATGAATATTAAATACATGTTTAGTGTATTAATATTAAATACAAGTTTAGTGTATAAATATTAAATACATGTTTAGTGTATAAATATTAAATACAGGTTTAGTGTATTAATATTAAATACATGTTTAGTGTATAAATGTTAAATACATGTTTAGTTTATGAATATTAAATACATGTTTAGTGTATAAATGTTAAATACATGTTTAGTTTATGAATATTAAATACATGTTTAGTGTATTAATATTAAATATATATTAAGTTTATTAAAATTAAATACATGTTTTTGTATTAATATTAAATACATGTTTAGTGTATAAATATTAAATACATGTTTAGTGTATTAATATTAAAAACATGTTTAGTGTATGAATATTAAAACATGTTTTTGTATTAATATTAAATACTTGTTTACTGTATAAATATTAAATACATGTTTAGTGTATTAATATTAAATATATATTTAGTTTATTGAACCTAAATACATGTGTTTTTATTAATATTAAATACATGTTTAGTGTATGAATATTAAATACACGTTTAGTGTATGAATATTAAATACATGTTTAGTTTATGAATATTAAATACATGTTTAGTGGATAAATAATAAATACATATTTAGTGTATTAATATTAAATACATGTTTAGTGTATAAATATTAAATACTATTTAGTGTATAAATATTAAATACAGGTTTAGTGTATTAATATTAAATACATGTTTAGTGTATGAATGTTAAATACATGTTTAGTTTATGAATATTAAATACATGTTTAGTGTATTAATATTAAATATATATTAAGTTTATTAAAATTAAATACATGTTTTTGTATTAATATTAAATACATGTTTAGTGTATAAATATTAAATACATGTTTAGTGTATGAATATTAAATACATGTTTAGTGTATGAATATTAAATACATGTTTAGTGTATTAATATTAAATACATGTTTAGTGTATTAATATTAAATACACTTTTAGTGTATAAATATTAAATACACGTTTAGTGTAAAAATATTAAGTACATGTTTAGTGTATTAATATTAAATACATGTTTAGTGTATTAATATTAAATACACTTTTAGTGTATAAATATTAAATACACGTTTAGTGTAAAAATATTAAATATATGTTTAGTTTATTAAAATTAAATACATGTTTTTGTATTAATATTAAATACATATTAAGTGTAAGAATAATAACTATATGTTTATTGAATGAATATTAAATACATGTTTGGTGTATAAATATTTAATACATGTTTAGTGTATTAATATTAAATATATGTTTAGTTTATTAAAATTAAATAAATATTTTTGTATTAATATTAATTACATGTTTAGTGTATTAATATTAAATTCATGTTTAGTGTATTAATATTAAATACATGTTGAGTGTATGAATATTAAATACATGTTTAGTGTATAAATATTAAATACATGTTTAGTGTATAAATATTAAATCAATGTTTAGTGTATAAATATTAAATACATGTTTAGTGTATTAATATTAAATACATGTTTAGTGTATGAATAACAAATACATATTTCGTATATGAATATTAAATACATGTTTAGTGTATGAATATTAAATACATGTTTAGTTTATTAAAATTAAACACATGTTTTTGTATTAATATTTAATACATGTTTAGTGTATAAATATTAAATACAAGTTTAGTGTAAAAATATTAAATACATGTTTAGTGTATGAATATTAAATACATGTTTAGTGTATGAATATTAAATATATGATTAGTGTATAATTACATATACGTTTAGTATATGATTATTAAACACATGTTCAGTGTATTAATTTTAAATACATGTTTAGTGTATGAATATTAAATACATGTTAAGTGTGTAAATATTAAATACATGTTTAGTGTATAAATATTAAATACATGTTTAGTGTATTAATATTAAATAAATGTTTAGTTTATTAAACTTAAATACATGTTTTTGTATTAATATTAAATATATGTTTAGTGTATGAATATTAAATACACGTTTAGTGTACGAATATTAAATACATGTTTAGTTTAGGAATATTAAATACATGTTTAGTGTATAAATATTAAATACATGTTTAGTGTATTAATATTAAATACATGTTTAGTGTATTAATATTAAATATATATTTGGTTTATTAAAATTAAATACATGTTTTTGTATTAATATTAAATACATGTTTAGTGTATAAATATTAAATACATGTTTAGTGTATTAATATTAACTACATGTTTAGTGTATTAATATTAAATACACTTTTAGTGTATAAATATCAAATACATGTTTAGTGTATTAATATTAAGTACACTTTTAGTGTATAAATATTAAATACACGTTTAGTCTAAAAATATTAAATACATGTTTAGTGTATAAATATTAAATACATGTTTAGTGTATGAATATTAAATATATGTTTAATGTATGAATATTAAATACATGTTTAGTGTATAAATATTAAATACATGTTTCGTGTATGAATATTAAATACATGTTTAGTGTATAAATATTAAATACATGTTTAATGTATGAATATTAAATACATGTTAGTGTATGAATATTAAACACATGTTTAATGTATGAATATTAAATACATGTTTAGTGTATAAATATTAAATACATGTTTCGTGTATAAATATTAAATACATGTTTAGTGTATGAATATTAAATACATGTTAAGTGTATAAATATTAAATACATATTTAGTGTATAAATATTAAATACATGATTAGTGTATTAATATTAAATACATGTTTAGTGTATGAATATTAAATACACGTTTAGTGTATGAATATTAAATACATGTTTAGTTTATGAATATTAAATACATGTTTAGTGGATAAATAATAAATACATATTTAGTGTATTAATATTAAATACATGTTTAGTGTATAAATATTAAATACATGTTTAGTGTATAAATATTAAATACAGGTTTAGTGTATTAATATTATATACATGTTTAGTGTATTAATATTAAATATATATTTAGTTTATTAAAATTAAATAGATGTTTTTGTATTAATATTAAATACATGTTTAGTGTATGAAAATTAAATACATGTTTAGTGTATGAATATTAAATACATGTTTAGTGTATAAATATTAAATATATGTTTAGTGTATTAATATCAAATACATGTTTAGTGTATTAATATGAAGTACACTTTGAGTGTATAAATATTAAATACACGTTTAGTTTAAAAATATTAAATACATGTTTAGTGTATTAATATTAAATATATGTTTAGTTTATTAAAATTAAATACATGTTTTTGTATTAATATTCAATACATATTAAGTGTAAGAATAATAACTACATGTTTATTGAATGAATATTAAATACATGTTTAGTGTATTAATATTAAATATATGTTTAGTTTATTAAAATTAAATACATATTTTTGTAATAATATTAAATACATGTTTAGTGTATTAATATTAAATACATGTTTAGTGTATTAATATTAAATACATGTTTCGTGTATGAATATTAAATACATGTTTAGTGTATAAATATTAAATACATGTTTAATGTATGAATATTAAATACATGTTTAGTGTATGATTATTAAATACATGTTTAATGTATGAATATTAAATACATGTTTCGTGTATAAATATTAAATACATGTTAAGTGTATAAATATTAAATACATATTTAGTGTATAAATATTAAATACATGATTAGTGTATTAATATTAAATACATGTTTAGTGTATTAATATTAAATACATGTTTAGTGTATAAATGTTAAATACATGTTTAATGTATTAATATTAAATACATGTTTAGTGTATTAATATTAAATATGTTTAGTTTATTAAAATTAAATACATGTTTTTGTATTAATATTAAATACATGTTTAGTGTATAAATATTAAATACACGTTTAGTGTATTAATATTAAATATATGTTTAGTTTATTAAACGTAAATACATGTGTTTGTATTAATATTAAATACATGTTTAGTGTATGAATATTAAATACACGTTTAGTATATGAATATTAAATACATGTTTAGTTTATGAATATTAAATACATGTTTAGTGGATAAATAATAAATACATATTTAGTGTATTAATATTAAATACATGTTTAGTGTATAAATATTAAATACATGTTTAGTGTATTCATATTAAATAAATGTCTAGTGTATGAATATTAAATACATGTTTAGTGTATTAATATTAAATCAATGTTTAGTGTATTAATATCAAATACATGTTTAGTGTATGAATATTAAATACATGTTTAGTGTATAATTAATAACTACATATTTAGTGTATGAATATTAAATGCATGTTTAGTGTATTAATATATCAATCAATCAATCAATGTTTATTTATATAGCCCCAAATCACAAATGTCTCAAAGGACTGCACAAATCATTACGACTACAACATCCTCGGAAGAACCCACAAAAGGGCAAGGAAAACTCACACCCAGTGGGCAGGGAGAATTCACATCCAGTGGGACGCCAGTGACAATGCTGACTATGAGAAACCTTGGAGAGGACCTCAGATGTGGGCAACCCCCCCCCCTCTAGGGGACCGAAAGCAATGGATGTCGAGCGGGTCTAACATGATACTGTGAAAGTTCAATCCATAGTGGCTCCAAGACAGCAGTGAGAGTCCCGTCCACAGGAAACCATCTCAAGCGGATCAGCAGCGTAGAGATGTCCCCAACCGATACAGGCGAGCGGTCCATCCTGGGTCCCGACGAGCGGTCCATCCTGGGTCTCGACTCTGGACAGTCAGTACTTCATCCATGGTCATCGGACCGGACCCCCTCCACAAGGGAGGGGGGGACATAGGAGAAAGAAAAGAAGCGGCAGATCAACTGGTCTAAAAAGGAGGTCTAGTTAAAGGCTAGAGTATACAGATGAGTTTTAAGATGAGACTTACATGCTTCTACTGAGGTAGCATCTCGAACTGTTACCGGGAGGGCATTCCAGAGTACTGGAGCCCGAACGGAAAACGCTCTATAGCCCGCAGACTTTTTTTGAGCTCTAGGAATCACTAATAAGCCGGAGTCTTTTGAACGCAGATTTCTTGCCGGGACATATGGTACAATACAATCGGCAAGATAGGCTGGAGCTAGACCGTGTAGTATTTTATACGTAAGTAGTAAAACCTTAAAGTCACATCTTAAGTGCACAGGAAGCCAGTGCAGGTGAGCCATTATTGGTATATATGTATGTATATATGTATATAAAGGTGTATACAGTACAGGTATATATGTATGTATATATGTATATAAAGGTATATACAGTACAGGTATATATGTATGTATATATGTATATAAAGGTATATACAGTATAGGTATATATGTATGTATATATGTATATAAAGGTATATACAGTACAGGTATATATGTATGTATATATGTATATAAAGGTATATACAGTATAGGTATATATGTATGTATATATGTATATAAAGGTATATACAGTATAGGTATATATGTATGTATATATGTATATAAAGGTATATACAGTACAGGCGTAATATGTATGTATATATGTATATAAAGGTATATACAGTACAGGCGTAATATGATCAAACTTTCTTGTTCTTGTCAAAAGTCTAGCAGCCGCATTTTGTACCAACTGTAATCTTTTAATGCTAGACATGGGGAGACCCGAAAATAATACGTTACAGTAATCGAGACGAGACGTAACAAACGCATGGATAATGATCTCGGCGTCTTTAGTGGACAAAATGGAGCGAATTTTAGCGATATTACGGAGATGAAAGAAGGCCGTTTTAGTAACGCTTTTAATGTGTGACTCAAAGGAGAGAGTTGGGTCGAAGATAATACCCAGATTTTTTACAGAGTCACCTTGTTTTATTATTTGGTTGTCAAATGTTAAAGTTGTATTATTAAATAGAGGTCGGTGTCTAGCAGGACCGATAATCAGCATTTCCGTTTTTTTGGGATTAAGTTGCAAAAAGTTAGCGGACATCCATTGTTTAATTTCATTAAGACACGCCTCCAGCTGACTACAATCCGGCGTGTTGGTCAGCTTTAGGGGCATGTAGAGTTGGGTGTCATCAGCATAACAGTGAAAGCTAACACCGTATTTGCGTATGATGTCACCTAGCGGCAGCATGTAGATGCTGAAGAGTACAGGGCCAAGGACCGAACCCTGGGGAACTCCACACGTTACCTTAACATAGTCCGAGGTCACACTGTTATAGGAGACGCACTGCATCCTATCAGTAAGATAAGAGTTAAACCATGACAGGGCTGAGTCTGACATACCAATTCGTATTTTGACACGCTCTAATAAAATATTATGATCGACGGTATCGAAAGCAGCGCTAAGATCGAGGAGCAGCAACATAGATGACGCATCAGAGTCCATCGTTAGCAATAGATCATTAGTCAATTTTGCGAGGGCTGTCTCAGTCGAGTGATTTGCCCTGAAACCGGATTGAAAGGTTTCACATAGATTGTTAAACGCTAAGTGCTCGTTTAGCTGCTCTGCAACAATTTTTTCGAGGATTTTCGAAATAAAGGGAAGGTGAGACACCGGTCGGTAGTTTACCATGAGGTCATGATCGAGGTTAGGTCTTTTAAGGAGAGGATGAATAACCGCTTTTTTGAATGCAACGGGAACAGTGCCCGAGGAAAGTGATAAGTTTATAATATTTAGCACTGATGGACCTAATAATACAAAAAGCTCCTTGATAAGTTTCCCAGGAAGTGGGTCAAGTAAACATGTTGTTTGTTTTATTCCATTTACACGTTGTAACAATCCTTCTAATGTTATTTCATCAAAACGAGAGAAACTATTTTGGATATTTGCAGTATCCGCCGTATATACCATCGTATCTGTGTTACTATAACCCCGTTGTAGCTGGGACGCATTGTCTTTAATCTCCTTTCTAATAAGTTCAATTTTCTTATTAAAGAACTTCATAAAGTCATCTGCCGAATGGGTGGAGCTACTGGAAGGAGTCCCTTGTTGGGTTAGCGATGCTACTGTACTAAACAAAAATTTGGGATCGTTTTTATTAATGCGGATGAGATTTGAGTAATAATTAGTTTTAGCTAAGGTAAGCATGCGTTTATAAGTTATTAAACTATCACTCCATGCTTGATGGTGCACCTCAAGTTTAGTCGTGCGCCATTTGCGTTCCAGCTTTCTACATAATAATTTCTGAGCTCTAGTTTCTTCAGTAAACCATGGCGTACGCCTTTTTGGAGCCTTTTTTAACTTCAGCGGTGCTATACTATCAATGGTTTCGCGCAGGGCGTTGTTAAAGTTGTTAGTGAGGTTATCAATAGAGCCCACATACTTTGGGAACGGTGCCATTACCGAGGGCAGTAGGTCCGCAAGAGTCGTCGTTGTGGCAGCATTAATGTTGCGGCTGCTATAGCAGTTATTATTATTATTAGCTTGCCGAACATGAGTCTGAACTTCGAATTTTATAAGGTAATGATCGGACATTACTTTAGTATACGGGAGTATCATAACTTTGGAGACGGTGATACCTCTGACAAGCACTAGGTCTATCGTATTACCGCTGCGATGCGTCGGTTCATTTATTATTTGTGTAAGACCACAGCTATCAATTATAGTCTGGAGCGCCACGCACGGTGGGTCCAATGGGTTATTCATATGGATATTAAAATCCCCCATTATAATTATATTATCGGCGTGCGTCACTAGATCAGCAACAAACTCTGAGAATTCACTAATAAAGTCCGAATAGGGCCCTGGGGGGCGGTAGATAACAGCCAGGTGTAGAGGCAGAGGTGTGGCAGACTTCATAGAAAGCACCTCAAACGATTTATATTTATTATTTAAGTTAGGACTAAAGTTAAAGTTTTCGTTGTATATTAGTGCGACACCCCCTCCCCTTTTGAGGTGACGGGCAATATGCGCATTCGTATAGTTAGGAGGGGATGCCTCATTTATCGCAAAAAAGTCGTCTGGTTTAAGCCAGGTTTCGCTAAGACCGATGACGTTAAGGTTGTTGTCTCTAATGACCTCATTGACTAATAACGTTTTGGGAGACAAAGATCTGATGTTTAGAAAGCCCATATTATAGGTAGTGGGCTGTTTTAAGGAGTTGTTGATAAAATTATCTGTAGTAGCAATATTAATAATGTTGCGTTTATTATGCGCAGTGTACTTAAAATAATTACGACCATATCTAGGAATTGATATGACGGGAATTTTCAGATTGTCTACTTGGCGCTGCGATAAACTGAACGCATCATAATTTGCCACCTCAGTAGAACGCATGTTTAACTCTGACGAAGTCATAGACACAGTAGAAAAAACATTTTGTGAGTTGTGTATTATTCTACGAAAATTGCTATGTGTACAGGGATCATCCAGCCTGGCGCTGGCTAGCTCTAACTTAACTGACTCCATACCCAGGCTAGCAGGCTCTGTAATTGCCTGTGACCGGGCTTGCTCTAGTGCAGTTAGTCAAATGTGGCTCAATGCGAAGTCTATGTTCCGAGACAAGAGGATAGCGCCTTCCTGGTTAGGGTGAAGGCCGTCTCTCCTCAGCAAGCCAGGTTTGCCCCAGAAAGAGGGCCAATTATCAATAAACGTAAATCCCTGTTGTCTGCAGAAGCTATCCAGCCACCTGTTAAGAGAGACTAATCTGCTATATCTCTCATCATTGCCTCTCCCAGGCAGGGGGCCAGAGACAATTACTCGATGCCTGGACATCTTTCTGGCGAGATTACAAGCCCTGGCTATGTTTCTCTTTGTAATCTCTGATTGTCTCATCCTAACGTCATTGGAGCCAACGTGTATTACTATATTCGCATAACTAGTGGTGCGGTTAGCCTGCCGTACGTGCTTACTAGACCTGTTGCGAGTTAGCTCCCTAAGATTAGCTTCAATGTCAGGTGCTCTGCCCCCGGGAATACACTTAATTGTGGCTGGTTTGCTAAGCTTTATGTTTCGGGTGATGGAGTCCCCTATGACTAAAGTGTGGTGCCCGGTAGACTGGGGTGTAGGACTAGCTAAAGGTCTAAATCTATTATGCGTCTCAACCGGTACACCGTAGCATGTAGGCCGATTAGGGCTGCTACAAGCTGGGCTAGTTAGCTCGCTACAGCTAACGCTAGCAGATGTGTCCGCAACATCTAAAGTTACGAAATTACACTGCTCTAACTGGCGGACACGGCTCTCTAGCAAAGCCAACCTATCCATGAGTAAAGTGCACGAAGCGCAGGAAGCCATACTCACAGAAACTTTCCGTCGCCGAGTGGGGTGCCAGCTGTCTTCGGGAAGTGGTGGTCACGGTGGCGGGGGAGAAGCTTCCTTCAGACCGGCGCTGCCTTTCTCCGCTAGCCTCGTTAGCTTAGCAGCTAGCTAGCTGAGGGCGAAGTGGTGAGACAGAGATCGGGTGATTTGCAAGTTAAATGGAACTATTAAATATGTTCGATAAGTTGTAAATAAAGCTGCAAAACAGTTAAAATCACACAGATAGAACGATACTTAGCTTTTTTGCAACAAGAGCAGTCAGCGAGCAGTCATTCACGTTGACCCGGAACCGGATATGCTGACCAGAGGGCAACAGTGGTCGTAACTATACTAAATGCACTGGGCATAATAAACACAACATTATTAATATTGCTACTACGGATAATTTGATCAAAAACTCCCTAAAACAGCCCACAACCTATAATATAGGTTTTTTAAACATAAGATCATTGTCTCCCAAAACGTTGTTAGTTAATGATATTATCATAGACAACAATCTTAACGTCATCGGTCTCAGCGAAACCTGGCTTAAACCAAACGACTTTTTTGCGCTAAATGAGGCATGTCCTCCTAACTTTACACATGCGCATATTGCCCGTCCGCTTAAAAGGGGTGGGGGGGTCGCACTAATATACAACGAAAACTTTAACCTTAGTCCTAACATAAATAATAACTATAAATCGTTTGAGGTGCTTACTATGAGGTCTGTCACACCGCTGCCTCTACACCTGGCTGTTATCTACCGCCCCCCAGGGCCCTATTCGGACTTTATCAATGAATTCTCAGAGTTCGTTGCTGATCTAGTGACACACGCCGAAAATATAATCATAATGGGGGACTTTAATATCCATATGAATACCCCATCGGACCCACCGTGCGTAGCGCTCCAGACTGTAATTGATAGCTGTGGTCTCACACAAATAATAAATGAACCCACGCATCGCAACGGTAATACGATAGACCTAGTGCTTGTCAGGGGTATCACCGTCTCCAAAGTTACGATACTCCCGTATACTAAAGTATTGTCCGATCATTACCTTATAAAATTCGAGGTTCAGACGCATGTTCGTCAAACTAATAATAATAATAACTGCTATAGCAGCCGCAACATTAATACGGCCACAACGACAACCCTTGCTGACCTACTGCCCTCGGTTATGGCACCATTCCCAAAGTATGTGGGCTCTATTGATAACCTCACTAACAACTTTAACGACGCCCTGCGCGAAACCATTGATAACATAGCACCGCTAAAGTTAAAAAAGGCTCCAAAAAAGCGCACCCCGTGGTTTACAGAAGAAACTAGAGCTCAGAAATTATTATGTAGAAAGCTGGAACGCAAATGGCGCACGACTAAACTTGAGGTGCACCATCAAGCATGGAGTGATGGTTTAATAACTTATAAACGCATGCTTACCTTAGCTAAAGCTAAATATTACTCAAATCTCATCCACCGTAATAAAAACGATCCTAAATTTTTGTTTAGTACGGTAGCATCGCTAACCCAACAAGGGACCCCTTCCAGTAGCTCAACCCACTCAGCTGATGACTTTATGCAATTCTTTAGTAAGAAAATTGAAGTCATTAGAAAGGAGATTAAAGACAATGCGTCCCAGCTACAACGGGGTTCTATTAACACTGACACGATGGTATATACGGCGGATACTGCCCTCCAAAATAGTTTCTCTCGTTTTGAGGAAATAACATAAAGGAATTGTTACAACGTGTAAATGGAATAAAACAAACAACATGCTTACTTGACCCTCTTCCTGGGAAACTGATCAAGGAGCTCTTTGTATTATTAGGTCCATCAGTGCTAAATATTATAAACTTATCACTTTCCTCGGGCACTGTTCCCCTAGCATTCAAAAAAGTGGTTATTCATCCTCTTCTTAAAAGACCTAACCTCGATCCTGACCTCATGGTAAACTACCGACCGGTGTCTCACCTTCCCTTTATTTCAAAAATCTTTGAAAAAATTGTTGCGGAGCAATTAAATGAACACTTAGCGTCTAACAATCTATGTGAAACCTTTCAATCCGGTTTCAGAGCAAATCACTCCACGGAGACAGCCCTCGCAAAAATGACTAATGATCTATTGCTAACGATGGATTCTGATGCGTCATCTATGTTGCTGCTCCTCGATCTTAGCGCTGCTTTCGATACCGTCGATCATAATATTTTATTAGAACGTATCAAAACACGAATTGGTATGTCAGACTTAGCCCTGTCTTGGTTTAACTCTTATCTTACTGATAGGATGCAGTGTGTCTCCCATAACAATGTGACCTCGGACTACGTTAAGGTAACGTGTGGAGTTCCCCAGGGTTCGGTCCTTGGCCCTGTACTCTTCAGCATCTACATGCTGCCGCTAGGTGACATCATACGTAAATACGGTGTTAGCTTTCACTGTTATGCTGATGACACCCAACTCTACATGCCCCTAAAGCTGACCAACACGCCGGATTGTAGTCAGCTGGAGGCGTGTCTTAATGAAATTAAACAATGGATGTCCGCTAACTTTTTGCAACTTAATGCCAAAAAAACGGAAATGCTGATTATCGGTCCTGCTAGACACCGAACTCTATTTAATAATACAACTCTAACATTTGACAACCAAACAATTAAACAAGGCGACACGGTAAAGAATCTGGGTATTATCTTCGACCCAACTCTCTCCTTTGAGGCACACATTAAAAGCGTTACTAAAACGGCCTTCTTTCATCTCCGTAATATCGCTAAAATTCGCTCCATTCTGTCCACTAAAGACACTGAGATCATTATCCATGCGTTTGTTACGTCTCGCCTCGATTACTGTAACGTATTATTTTCGGGTCTCCCCATGTCTAGCATTAAAAGATTACAGTTGGTACAAAATGCGGCTGCTAGACTTTTGACAAGAACAAGAAAGTTTGATCACATTACGCCTGTACTGTATATACCTTTATATACATATATACATACATATATACCTATACTGTATATATCTTTATATACATATATACATACATATATACCTATACTGTATATATCTTTATATACATATATACATACATATATACCTGTACTGTATATACCTTTATATACATATATACATACATATATACCTGTACTGTATATATCTTTATATACATATATACATACATATATACCTGTACTGTATATACCTTTATATACATATATACATACATATATACCTATACTGTATATACCTTTATATACATATATACATACATATATACCTGTACTGGCTCACCTGCACTGGCTTCCTGTGCACTTAAGATGTGACTTTAAGGTTTTACTACTTACGTATAAAATACTACACAGTCTAGCTCCATCCTATCTTGCCGATTGTATTGTACCGTATGTCCCGGCAAGAAATCTGCCTTCAAAGGACTCCGGCTTATTAGTGATTCCCAAAGCCCAAAAAAAAGTCTGCGGGCTATAGAGCGTTTTCCGTTCGGGCTCCAGTACTCTGGAGCCCAAAATGTATTAATATTAAATATATGTTTAGTTTATTAAAATTAAATACATGTTTTTGTATTAATATTAAATACATGTTTAGTGTATAAATATTAAATACATGTTTAGTGTACAGGACAACAAGTAAAAAGCAGCTTTAAAGGCCTACTGAAATGAGATGTTCTTATTCAAACGGGGATAGCAGGTCCATTCTATGTGTCATACTTGATCATTTCGCCATATTGCCATATTTTTCGCTGAAGGATTTAGTAGAGAACATCCACGATAAAGTTCGCAACTTTTGGTCGCTAATAAAAAAGCCTTGCCTGTACTGGAAGTAGCAGACGATGCGCGCGTGACGTCACGGGTTGTGGAGCTCCTCACATCTGAACATTGTTTACAATCATGGCCACCAGCAGCTAGAGGTATTCGGACCGAGAAAGCGACAATTTCCCCATTAATTTGAGCGAGGATGAAAGATTCGTGGATGAGGAAACTGAGAATGAAGGCCTAGAAGAAAAAAAAGACGAGGGCAGTGGGAACGATTCAGATGTTATTAGACACATTTACTAGGATAATTCTGGAAAATCCCTTATCTGCTTATTGTGTTACTAGTGTTTTAGTGAGATTATATGGTTGTACCTGAAAGTCGGAGGGGTGTGGCCACGGGTGTGGTGACCGCCAGTGTCTCTGAGGCAAAGCGAAGGCAGCCGTTGGGGCCGGCTTGAGATTTTTTTTCTTCCCCCTCCTCCACGGTGGAAACATCCCATGTTCTGGGGCGGCCGGTCGGAGGAGGCAAGAGAGTCTGCAGCTGCCTCTTTGACAGGTGCAGGAGGAATGACGCAAGCTCTCCGCTCATGTCTACAGTAAGAGCCAACTTATTACCACAATTTTCTCACCGAAACCTGCCGTTGGACATGTGGTAGGGAACCGTGTTCACTTGACCGCTCTGTTCCATAGTAAAGCTTTACCGTCATCTTTCGGGAATGTAAACAAGGAAACACCGGCTGTGTTTGTGTTGCTAAAGGCAGCCACAATACACCGCTTCCCACCTACATCTTTCTTCTTTGACGTCTCCATTATTCATTGAACAAATTGCAAAAGATTCAGCAACACAGATGTCCAGAATACTGTGTCATTATGCGATTAAAGCAGACGACTTGTAGCTGGGATCGGGGCTGGAACAAAATGTCCGCTACAATCCGTGATGTCACGCGCACTCGTCATCATACCGCGACGTTTTCAACAGGATACTTTGCGCGGAATTTAAAATTGCAATTTAGTAAACTAAAAAAGTCGTATTGGCGTGTGTTGCAATGTTAATATTTCATCATTGATATATAAACTATCAGACTGCATGGTGGCTAGTAGTGGCTTTCAGTAGGCCTTTAAGGAGGTCAAAACAAAATGTATGCATTCTTTCCAACGGCCGCTGGGTGGCAGCAGAGGCTCCATGTATCACCTGAAGAAACATTTGACTTCTGACCTTTCCACATTATTTCTCTCATCTTTACTGCTGGAGTTCAGCTCACTGAGGATGTAAGCTACATTTTGGTATTTTAATTATCTTTAATTATTCATAAACAGGCTTAAAACAAACCATTATTATCATTACTGCCTCATTTGTTTCACTCTCTACTAATTAAAACTATTCTAGCATAAAACCAGTCAGGATGTTCATACAAACAATATTACACATCTCCAAACGTACCACTTTATTATGGTATTAATATCATACATTATTACATTGAATATTCACATGTTTACAACAGTGCTGAACATTTTAATTTCCCCTTGGGGATCAATAAAGTTTTCCTGATTCTGATCATTACATCACTCTCATAAAGCCTTTAATGCTGAATATGTTTTTTACCATAGCTCAGCTTCACAATGTTGGAATATTGACTGCTGATATTAATATTCTTCTATTGTTTACAATATTACACTTTACTCTTTTTCTTTGCTCGAATGAACAGGATGAAAGTGTCTTTAATTGTCACTACTGAGTGTAATTATGTATATAATAATCGTCATTACCGCTTGATTTAACTCTCATTTTATTTTTTCCAGAGAGAACTTGTCCATAAAAAGATGGCTGCACATCAATAAACTGTCATTAAACATCAATAAAACTAAATATATCATTTTTGGAGACTGTAAAAATGTAAAACACAAATTATGACGGATGATATTGAAATGGAAAGAGTAAAGGTAATCACATTTTTAGGAGTTCATATAGATGATGAATTAAGTAAGCTGGACACTACATGTAAGTCATATAAAGAAAACATAAAAAACATGGAGTGCAATACTAACTAGAATAAAATACATACTTATGAATATTAAATATAATTATTGTACCCAACTTTAGTTGAAACATACATTGTTTATTGCATAAAAGTCTGGGGACATACATATAAAACAATCACACAACAATATTCATATTACACAGGAAAGTAATAAAGATGATTAATAGAATGGATTATTGACAACCAACAAATGATTCATAAAGTCACACATTTTTAAAGTCAATGTTTTTATATAAAAGACAACTGTTCAAATGATGTATAAAGTAAATAATAATATGCTTCCAGAAGTGGTCCAGAAGATGTTTCAGATGTGAACCAGTAAATATGAACTAAGAGGGATTTATGTGTACTCAAAAGCAAAGGTATGAACACATATAAAACAAATATGTACATCATATAAAAGGAATTCATCTATGGAATCATCTACAATTAGAAAATAAAATATGTAACACGTCATTTTTCAAAAAACATATAAAACACTATTATGAATAAGTATAGAGGTAAATTATGGATATTTACACATACAATATTTATTGTATGTAACATATTTTATGTACTGTTTATTCTCACCTTTTCAGTCAAATTGTTGTGTTCATTTCAAAGTACACAAATGTGTGTATTAAATCATGTACTTGACTGTAATAAACACACTAATCTGAAGTGTCTAATCTATAAATGTAGAAGCATATTAACCAGATTGTTAGACAAACAACAATGTCACACATGTTATATGTGCTGATGTTGTTAGAAAGTCAAAATGAAAGTCTGGACAGTTTATTTCAAATCCTGCAGTTTCATTTGCTGCTGCTGTTCTCACCAGCACACTTGTGTTTCTTACACTGGTACTTAGAAGACAATCTTTCACCACACACACTGCAACTCAACACTTTCTCTCCTGGGTGTCTTCTCATGTGTAATGTAAGAGTGTTTAGGTGACCAAAGCTTTTATCGCAGCTTGAACAGGAGTATGGTTTTTCACCAGAGTGCTATATCATGTGTAATTTTAATTGTCGTCCTTCTATATAACTTTTACAACATACTGAACATATGAAAGGTTTTTCACCAGCGTGTGTTCTCATTTTTACTTTTAAACTTTGTCTTATGACCAAACTTTTACCACATTATGAGAAGGAACAAGGTTTTTCTCCAGTGTGTATTGTCATGTGTGTTTTTAAATGTTGCCTTCGAATAGATTTTTACCGCAGATTGAACAGGAAAAAGGTTTTTCTCCAGTGTGTGTTCTCAAATGTACTTTTAAACCTTGATTTATTACAAAACTTTTACCACATTCTGAGCAGGAAATTTTATTTTCTCCAGTGGTAATCTCATATGTACTTTCAAAGATTGCCTTTGAGTAAAATTTTTAACACAAATTGAACATGAAAAAGGTTTTTTCTCCAGTGTGTATTGTCATGTGTGTTTTAAAATGTTGCCTTCGAGTAAAATTTTTACCACAGATTGAACATGAAAAACGTTTTACTCCAGTGTGTGTTCTCATATGTACTTTTAAACTTTGATTTAGTACGATACTTTTACCACAGTCTGAGCAGGAAACATTTTTTTTCTCCATTGTGTAATCTCATATGTACTTTCAAAGATTGCCTTTGAGTAAAATTTTTGACACAAATTGAACATGAAAAAGGTTTTTCTCCAGTGTGTATTGTCATGTGTGTTTTAAAATTTTGCCTTCGAGTAAAATTTTTACCACAGATTGAACATGAAAAAGGTTTTTCTCCAGTGTCTATTCTCATGTGTCTTTTCAAATTATGGCTTTGAGTATAATTTTTACCACATTCTGAGCAGGAACAATGTTTTCCTCCAGTGTGTGTACTCATGTGTACTTTCAAATAGCTACTTTTTACAAAACCTTTACTACAGATTGAACAAGTAAAAGGTTTTTCTCCAGTGTGTGTTCTCATGTGTCTTTTCAATTTACTAGGATATTTAAAAGTTTTGTGAGAGTGAGAAGATGTGAAGTGAGTGTTGTCAGTGTGACATGTCTTATCATCTTTAGAGTCTTCATCATCAGTGTCAGGAGAGTGTGACGTTGTGTCCTCACTATCTGATAGTGGAGCTAAGAGCTTGTCTGCTTGTGATCCTCCACAGTGGTCTCCATCAGCTTCTGTTGTCATGTGTTGTGTTGAGCTGCTGCTTGGAGGCTCCCCCCCTCCCCTCTCCTCACTTTCACCTTTCACCTCATCATCTTCACTCTTCACAGGGACACCAGTCACTGGGAACTCCTCCAACCATTTAGGCTGACTGATGCCCTCTTCCTCCTCTTCCTCTTTAATGTGCGGCGGCTCTTGGTCCTCCTCTTCCTCTTTAAAGCAGGGAGTCAGTGGGTTCTCTTGCTCCTTAAAGTAAGGGGTCAGTAGGTCCTCCTCTTCCTTTTTAAAATGGGGTATCAGTGGGTATTCCTCTTCCTTCTTAATGTGGGAGGGCTGTGGCTCCTCCGTCCGCATCCTGAAGCTCCACTTCTGTTGCTGAGGGTGAAGATGTTCTTCACAGATGTCTGCAAGACAAACACACACCATGTCTGCTCAGTCACACAATGCATTCAGTACTTTTACATGTACCTAGGAAAAACAAGTTATCGTATGAACTGTCTTGAAATCTCAGTGACGCACAAACACGCTGCTCTTTACAACATTATTCACAGGAAAAGAAACAAAAACCAGGACGACAGGACTTTTTACTATGGATGAACGATATGGTTTAAAATTGATTTTGCGATACAGTATTTCATTTAGAATTACTGATAGAACCATTTTAAAACAGGCTACACAGGCTCCTAATTTAGTTGCTGAAATATGCAGTAAAATATTACATTTCCAGTATTATTTTCTCAAATAAAGTAACCAGATATAACAGTAAATAAACAAGTACATTATTAATAACTGTTTTGACAAAATAATACTATTAGAAACGAACAATATGTTACTGCATATGTCAGCTGCCAAATTAGGAGCTTTTGTACCTAGTTTTGAAATTATTCTATTCTCAATCATATATCAAATTATATATTGTGACATATTGTTATTAGGATATAGATTTGAGGTCATATCGCCCATACCAAACATTGGTTCGTCGAGTCATTTTGTTTGGCCCACCAAATATATTTAATTTTAATATTCTTCAGATGTGTGTGTATGTCTAAAATGTGGGACTACTGTTCTACATCACGTGGAAGTGTCATGTCATGGGGATGGTGTGCTTTTAACTAAGGGTGTGACGATACGGTCAGCTCACCAAAGGATACTCGATATTGGATTTAGGAGAACGAGTCAATATTTTGGTGGTTAACATGATTCTTACACATATGTGTACATTATGTGTATATGAATGTACTTTCCCTTGTGTGCTTAGTTTGACTGTAACTTCATAGTGGATAATATCTATAAACAACCTCAATTGTTTTACATCTTTAATTTGAAGGGCTGTTTACTTATCTGACAAATTCAAAGGAAACTGCACTTTTTTAAAATGTCACCTATCATTCACAATCCTTATGTAAGACATTTGTTTCAAACTTTTATGAATTTGAATTATTAAATAATCATGAGCAAAAAATCAGCTAACATTGGAGTCAATGGGAGCTCCTCTATTAGACCCACAAAGTCCTCCAAAAAAACATCCAAAAACTGCCAACAATACTCATTTTACATTTTGTGACCTGAATATTAACCAAGTATTAATAATATTGTTATTATAAGCGCTAACGTTAAGGACCTACTTTTAGCGGCGCATTGATCACAGAAGTAACTAGCTTATGCTGCTATATTGACATACTGAGCTGTTTTCTCACCTCTAAGATGATGAAAGCTAATTCTACAAACCCGGTTTCCATATGAGTTGGGAAATTGTGTTAGATGTAAATATAAACGGAATACAATGATTTGCAAATTATTTTCAAGCCATATTCAGTTGAATATGCTACAAAGACAACATATTTCATGTTCAAACTGATAAACATTTTTTTTTTTTTTTTGCAAATAATCATTACCTTTAGAATTTGATGCAAGCAACACGTAACAAAGTAGTTGGGAAAGGTGGTAATAAATACTGATAAAGTTGAGGAATGCTCATCAAACACTTATTTGGAACATCCCACGGGTGTGCAGGCTAATTGGGAACAGGTGGGTGCCATGATTGGGTATAAAAGCAGCTTCCATGAAATGCTAAGTAATTCACTAACAAGGATGGGGCGAGGGTCACCAATTTGTAAGGAAATTGTCAAACAACATTTCTTAACGAGCTATTGAAAGGAATTCAGGGATTTTCCCATCTACGGTCCGTAAAATCGTCAAAAGGTTCAGAGAATCTGGAGAAATCACTGCACGTAAGCAATGACATCACAGACCTTTGATCCCTCAGGTGGTACTGCATCAAAAACCGACATCAGTGTGTGAAGGATATCACCACACGGGCTCAGGAACGCTTCATAAAACCACTGTCAGTAACTACAGTTGGTCGCTACATCGGTATGTGCAAGTTAAAACTCTACTATGCAGAGCGAAAGCCATTTATCAACACCCAGGAACGCCGCCGGCTTGGCTGGGCCCGAGCTCATCTAAGTTGGACTGATGCAAAGTGGAAAAGTGTTCTGTGGTCTGACGAGTCCATATTTCAAATTATATTTGGAAACTGTGGATATGGTGTCCTCCGGAACAAAGAGGAAAATAATCATCCGGATTGTTCTAGGCGCACAGTTCAAAAGCTAGCATGTGTGATGGTATGGGGGTGTATTAGTGCCCAAGGCATGGGTAACTTACACATGTGTGATGGTATGGGGGTGTATTAGTGCCCAAGGCATGGGTAACTTACACATCTGTGATGGTATGAGAGTGTATTAGTGTCCAAGGCATGGGTAACTTACACATCTGTGAAGGCACCATTAATGCTGAATGGTCCATTCAGGTTTTGGAGCAACATATGTTGTCATCCAAGCAACGTTAACATGGACGTCTCTGCTTATTTCAGCAAAACAATGCCAAGCCACGTGTTACAACAGCGTGGCTTCGTAGTAGAAGAGTGCGGGTACTTTCCTGGCCCGGCTGCAGTCCAGACATGTCTCCCATCGAAAATGTGTGGCACATTATGAAGCGTAAAATACAACAACAAGACCCCGGACTGTTGATTATTTCTGCCCCTATATATGCCTGTCTTTGTTTGCCTTTTGTTCTCGGACTTTAGTTTGCTACACACAACAGATGACGTCGCATTTCCCGATTGTGGTAAAATACTTTTTGTTCTACGATTAGCTTCCATGCTATTTTGTTTGTTTGCTTGTCCCTAGTTTATATACTAGCGCTTTTTGTTCCTTTTATCTTCCACGTTAGTTTTGTTTGTTTTGTCTTTAGTGCCTAATGCAAGTGTTTTTTGTTCAAAAATTGTTTTTGTAGTGTATAACAAATCATTATCCTTATCCTCACGCTGTGTTCCATCCTCCACTGCACCCACGAGAGAATAACTTTTCACCACGATGCCAGCAAGATGTCACAGTAAAGTCCGAGTTAATGAAGCTTCTCTCGCAGCGGAAGTCGAAGAATTCGACAGGATAACGTGGAGGTTAGCCCAAGCGATGCAGGCTGGGACATTCCGCGGCGCGCCGGATGTCGAGATGATCTTGGGGCTTGGAGGTCTCCAAGTCCCGCTTGACTCCACTGGGTCCAGCAACACCCCGTCTCACCCCCTCGCACGCGTCGGCAGAGGCGGAAGCCGCGGCGAAGGGCGTCGCCTAGCGACAGAGACACGCTAACTCCACCATCACCCCTTCACAGACACAGCCACTTTCAACTCGTCCAGGACTCACCATACACGCCTGGTAATCCTTTTTGTTTTTCTACTATTGACTCCCCCGGAGTCAATAGAAGAAATCTGATCTGGTGACGTCAGCCCTCTTACGTCCCCAGAACATAGTGGGGATTAAGAATTTTTTTTAGAGCAGGCACTTCCTCAGTCGTCCACAGGGGACATACATGACAATCTTACACTCCTTAAAGACATTTGTTTTCAATCACAGTATAAGTCTTTATTTTCTGAATTTGATTGCTTGATTGATTTATACTTGTATTAGTAGATTGCACAGTTCAGTACATATTCCGTACAATTGACCACTAAATGGTAACATCACCATTAAGTTTTTCAACTTGTTTAGTCAGGGTCCACGTTAATCAATTCATGGTACAAATATATACTATCAGCATAATACAGTCATCACACATGTTAATCATCATAGTATATACATTGAATTATTTACATTATTTACAATCTGGGGGTGGGATGAGGAGCTTTGGTTGATATCAGTACTTCAGTCATCAGCAATTGCATCAACAGAGAAATGTGGACATTGAAACAGTGTAGGTCTTACAGTAGGATATGTACAGCCAGCAGAGAACATAGTGAGTTCACATAGCATAAGAACAAGTATATACATTAGAAGTACATTTGATTATTTACATTAGGTTATTTATAATCCGGGGAGATGGGATGTGAATGGAGGAGGGTATTAGTAAAGGGTTGAAGTTGCCTGGAGGTGTTGTTTTAGAGCGGTTTTGAAGGAATATAGAGATGCACTTACTTTTACACCTGTTGGGAGTGCATTCCACATTGATGTGGCATAGAAAGAGAATGAGTTAAGACCTTTGTTAGATCGGAATCTGGGTTTAACGTGGTTTGTGGAGCTGCCCCTGGTGTTGTGGTTATGGCGGTCATTTACGTTAAGGAAGTAGTTGGACTTGTACTTCGGTATCAAGGAGGTGTAGCGGATTTTATAGACTAGGCTCAGTGCAAGTTGTTTTACTCTGTCCTCCACCCTGAGCCAGCCCACTTTGGAGAAGTGGGTTGGAGTGAGGTGTGATCTGGGGTGGAGGTCTAAAAGTAACCGGACTAGCTTATTCTGGGATGTTTGGAGTCTAGATTTGAGGGTTTTGGAGGTGCTGGAGTACCAGGAGGTGCCAGCGTAATCGAAAAAGGGTTGAATGAGAGTTCCCGCTAGAATCTTCAAGGTGCTTTTGTTGACCAGAGAGGAGATTCTGTAGAGGAATCTCGTTCTTTGGTTGACCTTTTTGATCACCTTGGTTGCCATTTTATCGCAGGAATGATTAGCCTCTAGAATGGAACCTAGGTAGGTGATCTCATCTTTCCTGGTGATAACAATGTCACCCACTTTTATAGTGAAATCACTGACTTTCTTAAAGGGGAACATTATCACAATTTCAGAAGGGTTAAAACCAATAAAAAACAGTTCCCAGTGGCTTATTTTATTTTTCGAAGTTTTTTTCAAAATTTTACCTGTCCTGGAATATCCCTAAAAAAAAGCTTTAAAGTGCTTGATTTTGGCTATGTGCGAAGCCACTGTTCATTTTCCTGTGACGTCACATAGCGATGCCAATACAAACAACATGGCGGTTACCACAGCAAGATATAGCGACATTAGCTCGGATTCAGCCTCGGATTTCAGCGGTTTAAGCGATTCAACAGATTACGCATGTATTGAAAGGGATGGTTGGAGTATGGAGGCAGATAGCGAAAACGAAATTGAAGAAGAACTTTTCTTTTCATTTATCAACTTTTATTTTTTATTATTGTAAAACTGAAATACACATAATGACAATGTATAAGCTATATGATTCAATTAACATACTGAAATGTTATACACAATATCTAAACATTAGCTTCACACAAATATACAGCATTATCGCCAAACAAATACTGCTGAGTGTTGAAACTATTTCGATGGTGGAAATATGCGACCAGCAGCCATTTTAAATCCTCAAACATTCATTAAATTAGTGCCCAAAAATCGTTTTTCAATACACATCTTACTATCAAACTTAGCAACTTTCCACCTTAGTATTGAGTTACATAAACAAGTTAGACAGTTTACTTACAGACTTATCTTTTCCAAGGCTTGTAAGAGTTAACACAACTCGACTACTTCTTATTGTTTATGAACTAGACGAACATCGTAAACCGGAAGTGCCCAAAGTAAACCGGAAGTGCCCAAACTAATGACGCGCAGCATTTCCCATCGCCACAAGGTGTCAGTAATAGTCCACAATCAAACGGGCATAACACTCCCCGCTTGGTATAATGTTTTATACCACTATACAGTCTCTTTACGAAGGAGCAACACAACCTCTGAAACAGGTCTAGTGTAGATTATTGGAGTACCTTGTCGGATGATCTTAACATCTACTTTTCTTACTTTGTTGTCATGGCTGTTGATAGACTTGACGATGAGTCCAGTGGGACATTCATTTCTTCTCACCTGGCCGTCTTTCAGTAGTACTAGGTCTCCAATTTGCAGGTTAGGCCTTTCTGCATACCATTTTCTCCTAGTTTGTATGGTTGACAGGTATTCTTGTTTCCATCGCTTCCCGGATCTATCAGAGAGAGATTGGACTTGCCGCCATTGTTGTGAGTGGATGTCTTTCACGTTGAAGTCTCCTGGCGGTGCAGATATGACGTCTCTCTTCAGTGTCAGCAAGGTTGCAGGTGTTAGTATTGCTGGCATCTCTGGGTCAGTTGAAACTGGAATGACAGGTCTTGCGTTTATAATTGCCATGACCTCAGCCATGAGAGTGGTGAGCACCTCATGAGAAAGGTGAGAGCCTCCCTCCTTAAGGAGCAATGCATCCAGGATACGGCGCGTGATGCCAATTAGTCTTTCCCACACTCCTCCCATGTGGGAAGAGTTTGGCGGATTGAAGATCCAAGTGCACACTTAGTCCTGCAGGTAAGTTTTCAACTCTTTTTCCAACGACTCTTCCTCTTTTTCCGACCACTTGTCCCTCGCCGTCACCTTCTCTTCCTCGTCATGCTTCTCGTCGTCTGTGCTGGAGTCCATGACAATGGCCTTGGACTTGCTCCCCGCTCTGGACTTCTTGGGGCTGGACGAGGAGCGTCCTGCTTGGGCGTCGCTCTTCTTGCCCTTGGCGGCCGACACTTTTTTCTTGGGCCTCTTCTTTTTCTTGGCGGGAAGCTGTTTGCCGCTGTTCTGTCTCTGAGGATCTCATCAGTCCCCACGTTGACTTTCAAGATGTCAAAACCATACGGTACATCAGCGAAGCAATACAAAAACTCATGAAAAAAATAAACACAGCAGTAAAACACTTACATACAAACAAGACAGCTGCTTGTACACCCGAAAGAGAACAAAGAACAGTGTCTAAGAGGAGCATCAACATTTGCATTTAAACTGTAAAATCCTGTTTATGATTTATTTACTCTACTTATTTAAATATGAACATTTTCCTTTAGGAAACTTTTATGATTTGTGTGTTGTTGTAGCTTGTATGCTGCAATTTTTTTTATTTTTTTCCCCCAAGATGGCGGCCCTGTAGTGGCTGCTGTTGGCAGGAACTCTGTGCTCTTGTGTCATCCTTTTCTTTTCATGTTTATATATATATATATATATATATATATATATATATATATATATATATATATATATATATATATATATATATATATATATATATATTTATTTTTTTTGCCTTTTGGTCCGGACCTTTTGGGACTGTGTGACAAGGGGTGGCACTTTCGTGACTTCTGCGTTGCTTTTTTGTGAACTTCTGGATCTGCCTCCTGAGAGCCTTTTGGCCATGGAGACCGGCTGCTGGGTCTCTGCCACACCAGAGTCCGTTTGGAGAGACTGGAGGAGATGCAGATGAAGAGACAGGACTGCGGAGCTAGCACTGAGCGCCGGGACGGAAAAGCTTCACAGTGTCTTGGCTGAATGAGCAGGTATCGGACACCTCGGTCTCTTTGGACGTATCCTCACTCATCCATGCGGACTGGACACTGGCCGAGACTTGGTCGGCGGCCGAGAGTGGAGTCGGCTCTCTTGGTTGCTTTGTTGGGTCTGCTCCCGTCTCTGGCCATCCTCCCTCCACCCCAGCAGACGATGGCGTGGGACACCGCAAAAGCCACCACAGTGTATTTGTTTCTTTTACTTTTTATTCATGTATGTATGTAGAAGTGGCTGGTTGCATCAGCTCTGCTCTTTTAATGTCCTTTGTCCTCTTTGATGTTTCCCTCTTACACACATGAAAGAGGAATGTGGCAATGAGTTGTTTTCTTCCCTTGGCCTCAGTCTGGACCCCCTCTCCAGGGGCCCAGGCTTGGACCGATTTTTTTTTTTTTCTCTCATTGCCCCCACTTTTTTACCTGTATGTATCTCAACTTTTTTGCAAGGGGCGCCGCAAGTTGGCAGACCCGTCAGCGATCCTGTTCTGTCTCCCTAGAATGTTTGTCTGACCTTGAATGGGATTCTGCTGAACATTTTAATTTCCCCTCGGGGGTTAATAAAATGTGTCTGATTCTGATGTTTAACATCAACAAAACATAGCTAATTAGTACAAATAAACTACATTAATTCATCTCTCAAAGGTGTTGAGACATTGCTGGACACCGGAGTAGTAACTAAATCCAAATAAAAAATGATTTTATTTTTTTAAGATATCTGGCTTGTATCTTCAGTAGGGATGTAAATTTATAGATTTATGGATATGATACCCTAATAAATATTCCTTATCGATACCAGTATTTATCAGTACTCTTGTCGGTACTACATGTCATTTGTGGAAATAAAAACCTGGAAAAAAGGCATTTTAAATAGCATTTCTATTAGCACAAGAGTTTGAACACCTCCAACATGATGTTCTGTAACATTTTAAAGCAGGGAAGTCTTTTATCAGCAGCTGTTTATTTGAAGTCTTAAATAGATAGATAGATAGTACTTCATTGATTCCTTCAGGAAAATTAAAAGAAGTCAACTATGTGTGCAGTGCAAGGTGAAATGCAGTTATGTCATCTTCTTCTCAATAACACACACATCAAACTTTTGCGCGTAGTTGCTTCCTTATTTGTCATCATTCAAAGCTGATTGTAATGTGTAGCAGCGGCAGCTGAACTCAATGTGAAAATGTATCATAGTTACGTCAGTCAGCTGGAATTAAAAATACAAATAGTTGTGCCGTTAGTCCAGAATCTTCACGGTCCTCATGGACAACATAATTAGGAACCAGTACTAAAAAAATGGTACTTGGTGTACATCTCTTATCTTCACCACTAAACCTTTGAAATATGCTGACATATGTGCTGTTAAAGGTAAATAAACAGTAGCCATATTGAATGTTTGCCTTCATTTGACCACGTGCGGTAAGGAGGACGGCCTCTAGGTCACATGGTTACACCCCAGCAATTACACTGTTGATGATTGATGAGCAATCATTTTTAAATGGTGGTGTTAAAAAGCAAACATATCTTCATCTTTAGTGATAAATGTGGCCCCCGGATGAACATGTGTCACAAACATTGTATTAGATGATATGTGGATGTTGTGCTTACTTGGACTGTGATGAAGCTGTGAGGACTCAGGTGGTTTGTCTTCATGCTCTTCAGTCTTCACAGAGACAACAGTCAGTGGAAACTTGCTGACATCAGCCTCCTCCTGCCCTACAGGAAAATCTCCCCCCTCTTCCTCTTTGAAATAGGGGGGCTGTGGAACCTCCTTGTCCCCTTTAAAATGTGAGAGCTGTGGATACTCTAAAGTGAAACTGTCCCCCTGCAGATGAGGGAGACATTCTTCTTGGTGTCCAATCAGCTGATGGATGTCTACAGGACACAAAAAAAACACATTTTAACTGCTACATGCTAAATATTAAATTGTACATGAAATATAGGGCTGTGGCTATTGAAAATGTTATTAATCAAGTGTTCTACTGGAAATGTTTCCGATTAGTTGAGTAACTGAATAAAACAGTGTTGCTTGGTTAAAGACAAATTTAAGCGATTATAAAACATTTCACTTAATAATGAACGGCCAATTGGTTTGAGATGGTATGAGATAAAGATGTCATCTTTAGAGCAGGCTTTGTTTTTTTGACAATCACAGACACGTTAAAACGTTAAAGTACCAATGATTGTCACACACACACTAGGTGTGGGGAGATTATTCCCTGCATTTGGCCCATCACCCTTGATCACACCCTGGGAGGTGAGGGGAGCAGTGAGCAGCAGCGGTGGCCACGCCCGGGAATAACTTTTATGGTGATTAAACCCCAATTACATCCCTTGATGCTGAGTGCAAGGCAGAGAAGTAAGGGTCCCATTTTTATAGTATTTGGTATGACTGGGTTGGGGTTCGAACTCACAACCTACCGATCTCAGGGAGGGTGCACCAAAATGAAGGAAATAACAGGTCAGTATGCTTTGACGCACACATATAACTTGTCAAACCTGCCAGCTAGCAGGCTAGGTTTACAGCATCAGTAACCATGGTAACTGACTCTGACTTTGTCTTACCTCTCTTATTTTTGGAGGTAAAACTCTCGGGCTTTACATACTCAGGACTTTGCACTTAACCCGCTCTCTGGAATATTCCCCCGGTGACTGTGTGAGTTTTGTGTGAACATGTTGATACACATTGTTACAAACATCAACCTCTCATAAATATTGTGTGTCTGACACTGTCTCCTTCTTATCAACAATGTAAAACCATCAGTGCATCATCCTCACATGACAATTAATCTTCCTACAGACAATCTATTTAGGAATAGTGTTAATAATGAAATATAAAGTTAGTAAAGATGTGAGAGTAAGAAGTAAACAAACCTGTTCTGTGTAACACAACTTGATGTTTTTCATGTTGTCGCTCCTTCTCCTCTTTTGTTGGACAAAGTTCCTCCTCGTACTCTGCTGTGGTTCTTTGGCACATTTTCACACAATCACAACACTTTACACTCACACTTGATCTCTACTTAGTGATGTGTTTTGATCACTTCCGCCTCTCTTTGTTAGCAGCTAACAAGCTAAGCTAACTAGCAAGCTAATCTAGCTCGAGAAGCATCAAAGTGCGCTCAGACTAATATAACCGGATGCAAACAGTTATTAACGATGTTTACTCTATTTACTAGAGTGTAATAAAGGACATATATGTGTACATGGAGGCACAGATTAAGAACACTGAACTGTGACGACTGCAATAACGTCTTCACCGTCAGACGCCATCTTGCTTTATCCTCGCCGTGTTTGGTTCGCGCGCAGTGTTGTCAGATCTCGCGAGAGAAACAAGTAAGCAGCTATTTTCCAAATCTCGCGAGAAAAATAGGTAAAACTAGCTTTCCACTCACGGTAAAAATATTTTATTATATACTATTTACTTATTATGAAATTAAAAGTAAAATTGTCCATTTCAAATTTTCACAACAAAGACATACAACTTATTTCCGTAAATATATTTAAATATTTAAAAATGTATTCAAACAACAGTAGCATAAGGAAAGACAAAAAAGAAACAAAATAAATATTACACTCATGATATTATTTTTGTTTTTGATGTTAATCGTTTTTATAATGTATTTTAGAATGTGGGAGGTTTTCATGTTCTCTTTAAATTTCCTTTGGATAGAATAGAATAGAAAATAGTTTTATTGTCATTATTGCAGTGAACAAGTTCAAAGAACAACAAAATTGGAGCAGATCTCCTAAGGTGCATGTACAGTATGGTAATATAAATAGTAAAAAAAAAAGATAGCTAGAAATAAGAGATGTATCTATATATGTTTATATATCCACACAGATGCATACATGCATGCATATGAATATATATACACACATGCATATAACATTATTGCTTATTATAGTCCGGAAAAATAGAAACAAATTAAAAACATGACACATGAGGACATGAAGGACATATTGTGCTACTATGGCTCTTGGGTAAAAGCTGATTTTTAGTGAATTTGTGCCAGCTTTTAGCACCCTATAGCGTCTGCCCGAGGGTGGCATTATATATATCATATCAATCATCAATCAATGTTTACTTATATAGCCCTAAATCACTAGTGTCTCAAAGGGCTGCACAAACCACCACGACATCCTCGGTAGGCCCACATAAGGGCAAGGAAAACTCACACCCAGTGGGACATCGGTGACAATAATGATCCAGTGGGACGTCTGTGACAATAATGATTATGAGAACCTTAGAGAGGAGGAAAGCAATGGATGTCGAGCGGGTCTAACATGATACTGTGAAAGTTCAATCCACAATGGATCCAACACAGTCGCGAGAGTCCAGTCCAAAGCGGGTCCAACTCAGCAGCGAGAGTCCCGTTCACAGCGGAGCCAGCAGGAAACCATCCCAAGCGGAGGCGGATCAGCAGCGCAGAGATGTCGAGGCGGATCAGCAGCGCAGAGATGTCCCCAGCCGATACACAGGCAAGCAGTACATGGCCACCGGATCGGACCGGACCCCCTCCACAGGGGAGAGTGGGACATAGAAGAAAAAGAAAAGAAACAGCAGATCAACTGGTCTAAAAAGGGAGTCTATTTAAAGGCTACAGTATACAAATGAGTTTTAAGGTGAGACTTAAATGCTTCTACTGAGGTGGCATCTCGAACTGTTACCGGGAGGGCATTCCAGAGTACTGGAGCCCGAACGGAAAACGCTCTATAGCCCGCAGACTTTTTTTGGGCTTTGGGAATCACTAACAAGCCGGAATCCTTTGAACGCAGATTTCTTGCCGGGACATATGGTACAATACAATCGGCAAGATAGGATGGAGCTAGACCGTGTAGTATTTTATACGTAAGTAGTAAAACCTTAAAGTCACATCTTAAGTGCACAGGAAGCCAGTGCAGGTGAGCCAGTACAGGCGTAATGTGATCAAACTTTCTTGTTCTTGTCAAAAGTCTAGCAGCCGCATTTTGTACCAACTGTAATCTTTTAATGCTAGACATGGGGAGACCCGAAAATAATACGTTACAGTAGTCGAGGCGAGACGTAACAAACGCATGGATAATGATCTCAGCGTCCTTAGTGGACAGAATGGAGCGAATTTTAGCGATATTACGGAGATGAAAGAAGGCCGTTTTAGTAACGCTTTTAATGTGTGCCTCAAAGGAGAGAGTTGGGTCGAAGATAATACCCAGATTCTTTACCGTGTCGCCTTGTTTAATTGTTTGGTTGTCAAATGTTAGAGTTGTATTATTAAATAGAGTTCGGTGTCTAGCAGGACCGATAATCAGCATTTCCGTTTTTTTGGCATTGAGTTGCAAAAAGTTAGCGGACATCCATTGTTTAATTTCATTAAGACACGCCTCCAGCTGACTACAATCCGGCGTGTTGGTCAGCTTTAGGGGCATGTAGAGTTGGGTGTCATCAGCATAACAGTGAAAGCTAACACCGTATTTGCGTATGATGTCACCTAGCGGCAGCATGTAGATGCTGAAGAGTGCAGGGCCAAGGACCGAACCCTGGGGAACTCCACACGTTACCTTAACGTAGTCCGAGGTCACATTGTTATGGGAGACACACTGCATCCTATCAGTAAGATAAGAGTTAAACCAAGACAGGGCTAAGTCTGACATACCAATTCGTGTTTTGATACGTTCTAATAAAATATTATGATCGACGGTATCGAAAGCAGCGCTAAGATCGAGGAGCAGCAACATAGATGACGCATCAGAATCCATCGTTAGCAATAGATCATTAGTCATTTTTGCGAGGGCTGTCTCCGTCGAGTGATTTGCCCTGAAACCGGATTGAAAGGTTTCACATAGATTGTTAGACGCTAAGTGTTCATTTAACTGCTCCGCAACAATTTTTTCGAGGATTTTTGAAATAAAGGGAAGGTGAGACACCGGTCGGTAGTTTACCATGAGGTCAGGATCGAGGTTAGGTCTTTTAAGAAGAGGATGAATAACCGCTTTTTTGAATGCTAGGGGAACAGTGCCCGAGGAAAGTGATAAGTTTATAATATTTAGCACTGATGGACCTAATAATACAAAGAGCTCCTTGATCAGTTTCCCAGGAAGAGGGTCAAGTAAACATGTTGTTTGTTTTATTCCATTTACACGTTGTAACAATTCCTCTAATGTTATTTCCTCAAAACGAGAGAAACTATTTTGGAGGGCAGTATCCGCCGTATATACAATCGTGTCAGTGTTAATAGAACCCCGTTGTAGCTGGGACGCATTGTCTTTAATCTCCTTTCTAATGACTTCAATTTTCTTACTAAAGAATTGCATAAAGTCATCAGCTGAGTGGGTGGAGCTACTGGAAGGAGTCCCTTGTTGGGTAAGCGATGCTACCGTACTAAACAAAAATTTAGGATCGTTTTTATTACGGTGGATGAGATTTGAGTAATAATTAGCTTTAGCTAAGGTAAGCATGCGTTTATAAGTTATTAAACCATCACTAAATGCTTGATGGTGCACCTCAAGTTTAGTCGTGCGCCATTTGCGTTCCAGCTTTCTGCATAATAATTTCTGAGCTCTAGTTTCTTCTGTAAACCACGGGGTGCGCTTTTTTGGAGCCTTTTTTAACTTTAGCGGTGCTATGTTATCAATGGTTTCGCGCAGGGCGTCGTTAAAGTTGTTAGTGAGGTTATCAATAGAGCCCACATACTTTGGGAATGGTGCCATTACCGAGGGCAGTAGGTCAGCAAGAGTTGTCGTTGTGGCCGTATTAATGTTGCGGCTGCTATAGCAGTTATTATTATTATTAGTTTGACGAACATGCGTCTGAACCTCGAATTTTATAAGGTAATGATCGGACAATACTTTAGTATACGGGAGTATCGTAACTTTGGAAGCGGTGATACCCCTGACAAGCACTAGGTCTATCGTATTACCGTTGCGATGCGTGGGTTCATTTATTATTTGTGTGAGACCACAGCTATCAATTATAGTCTGGAGCGCTACGCACGGTGGGTCCGATGGGGTATTCATATGGATATTAAAGTCCCCCATTATGATTATATTATCGGCGTGTGTCACTAGATCAGCAACGAACTCTGAGAATTCATTGATAAAGTCCGAACAGGGCCCTGGGGGGCGGTAGATAACAGCCAGGAATAGAGGCAGCGGTGTGACAGACCTCATAGTAAGCACCTCAAACGATTTATATTTATTATTTATGTTAGGACTAAGGTTAAAGTTTTCGTTGTATATTAGTGCGACCCCCCCACCCCTTTTAAGCGGACGGGCAATGTGCGCATGTGTAAAGTTAGGAGGACATGCCTCATTTAGCGCAAAAAAGTCGTTTGGTTTAAGCCAGGTTTCACTGAGACCGATGACGTTAAGATTGTTGTCTCTGATAATATCATTAACTAACAACGTTTTGGGAGACAATGATCTTATGTTTAAAAAACCTATATTATAGGTAGTGGGCTGTTTTAGGGAATTTTTGATCAAATTATCCGTAGTAGCAATATTAATAATGTTGTGTTTATTATGCCCAGTGCATTCAGTATAATTACGACCATATCTAGGAATTGATACGACGGGAATGTTCCGATTGTTTGTTTGTTGCTTTGATAAACTGCACGCATCATGGTTAGCCACCTCAGTAACGGGGATTTTCCGATTGTTTGTTTGTTGCTTTGATAAACTGCACGCATCATAGTTAGCCACCTCAGTAAAACACATGTCCAACTCTGAAACACTCAAAGCAGAAAAAACTTGTTCTAATTTAACTAACTCCTTACCCAGACCAGTAGTCTCGCATTTTCCATCTAAATCCGTCTTCAGGATGGAGGAAAGTGGTGTTCTGTGGGGATTAGCCTTCTGCTTTGTTTTTAGCCCCGCTCGACATCCGCGTTTCCGATCACACCGCTGGCGTCTGCTCCGTAGACGGCCCCCGCTGCTACTAGACTCCGCTGCTTCACAGGCCGCTGGACGTAGCCGCCGACGAATCCCCATGCTAGTTAGCATGTTTAGCACGCCCGCGTCTATCAGTCCAAAACGGCCCAATATGTCCATATCCAGAAGTGTCTGGCGGTCGTACGTGATCACGGAGTGACCACGATGCGAGCCAGCCATGAAGTCTGCAGAACTGTCCGGCATTTCCGCCAAATGTTCCATCTTTAGCAAGAGCACCGCAGTGTCGCAGCCCGTCCGGGCGCCGCCATCTTGCCCATATCCATCTATCCATCTATCTATCTATCAATCCGTTTTCTACCGCTTATTCCCTTTTGGTGTCGCGGGGGGGTGGGGTTGGGAGGGGAGTGGGGCGGGGGCTGGTGCCTATCTCAGCTACAATCGGGCGGAAGGCGGAGTACACCCTGGACAAGTCGCCCCCTCATCGCAGGACCAACACAGATAGACAGACAACATTCACACTCACATTCACACACTAGGGACCATTTAGTGTTGCCAATCAACCTATCCCCAGGTGCATGTCTTTGGAGGTGGGAGGGGCCTATCCCCAGGTGCATGTGTTTGGAAGTGGGAGGAAGCCGGAGTACCCGGAGGGAACCCACACATTCACGGGGAGGACATGCAAACTCCACACAGAAAGATCCCTTATTGTGTTTTAGACATTTTTTTTTTCTTTTTCAACATCCCCAAAACAATATTAATATCAATCAAAGTTTGGAATGTCCCGGGATTGAACCCTGACTACTCAGGACCTTCATATTGTGACACAGACGCACTAACCCCTCTTCCACCGTGCTGCCAGATATAGATGTATAGATATAATATATGTAATGCCAATTGAAATTTAAAGAGAACATGAAAACCTCCCACATTCTAAAATACATTATGAAAACAAATGATCATCAAAGACAAAAATAATATCATGAGTTTAATATTTATTTTGTTTCTTTTTTTCTTTCCTTATGCTACTGTTGTTTCAATACATTGTTAAATATTTGAATATTTTTACGAAAATAAGTTGTATGTCTTTGTTTTGAAAATTTAAAATGGACAATGTAGATCATTTGGTAAAATGACTGTTTTGTTGTTGTTTGTGGTTACCCGTAGGAAGAACTGTGCCGAGCTGCAAGAATAAGTTGGCTTTAATTAAGACTTTAGAACAGTATACTAGAATGAACGATGTCATTGTTACTGGTCTGCCAACGCGACCTGCGTCATTTTCTCTTGCAGTGAGGTCCGGGGTCCAGGGATCAGTGCCCAGGGACCAAGATTTGGACTCAGTGGAGCGGCAAGTGGTGAAATTCCTCCAAGAAAAGGGAATTAGTCTAAATGAGGAGAATATAGAAGCTTGTCACCGTTTCCCTCAGAAAGATAAAAGCAAACAGGCAACCATCATTATGAGGTTTGCAAATAGAAAATTCAAAATCAGCCTTTTGCGACAAAGTAGGATGCTCAAGGGATCAAATGTTTATCTCAATGAACATTTAACCAAGAACAATGCTGATATTGCTAAAAGAGCTCGGTTCCTACGCAAAGAGGGAAAAATACAAGCAACATGGTCGTCCAACTGCAAAGTCTACATAAAGCTAAATGGTGCACCTGAGCAGGCACAACTGCTAATGGTCACAAGCTTAAATGATTTGGAAAAATTTGCATAGACTGTGGTTTGCTGGTCTATATGTTTTTTTGTGTTTTTAGGGTTGACATCTATTCTGCAAATCCTTACTAACTTCAAATGTCTATCAAACTTCCCCAAAAAGGACTCAAAATTGCCCACTTGAACATCTGTAGTCTGAAAAACAAGGCAATTGAGTTAGGTAAAATAATGTTTGATAATGATCTACATATAGAAGCAATTTCTGAAACTCATTTGGATGATTCAATTGACAATACTGAAATATTTATACAAGGTTACAATATAATTAGACTTGATAGAGACAGATACGGGGGAGGAGTAGCCTTTTATGTACAAGACCACGTTCCAATAAAGCAAACAGGAGATCTCAACTTGACAGATGTAGAGGCAATCTGGATCCGGGTTCACTTGCCATATCTAAAGCCATTACTAATCTGCTGCTGCTATAGACCACCTTCCTCTGATGCAGCACATCTTGAAAAAATATGTGCAATGCTTCAGAATGTTTCTGACACAAACAGAGACATTTATCTCTTAGGAGACTTAAATATTGACTGGCTCTCAAAAAACTGCCCGATGAAAAGAAAGCTTGATGACACTGCCACTGTATGTAACCTAGCTCAAATGATACATCTACCAACCAGAATAAATATGAACTATTCTGGTGTATTGTCTTCAACTTGCATTGATCATCTTTTTACTAATTCAGTAGATAAATGCTCAAAGGTTGTTTCAGTGCCAATTGGATTTAGTGATCATAACATGATTGCAATGGCAAGAAAAGTGAAAGTCCCCAAAGTTGGACCCACAATTATATACAAGAGACTCTACAAACATTTCAGTGATAATGCCTTTATTGAAGATGTACATAACATACAGTGGGACAGTGTATTTGAGTCAAAGCATACTGAAGCAGCTCTGCATGAATTCATGAAGTCATTTTCTTCTGTCTGTGATAAGCATGCACCCATCAAGAAAGTCACCGTCAGATCTGTCAAAGCCCCTTGGCTTGACTCTGACCTGAGACACTTGATGAAAGATAGAGATAAATGGAAAAGAGTTGCTGTAGATTCAGGTAGCTCAGAGGACTGGCTAGCATATCGCTCTTTAAGGAACAAAGTGACCAAATTAAATAAACAGAAAAAAAGGGTGTACTAAGGGACGGCGTGGCGCAGCGGGGAGAGTGGCCGTGCGCAACCCGAGGGTCACTGGTTCAATTCCCACCTAGTACCAACCTCGTCACGTCCGTTGTGTCCTGAGCAAGACACTTCACCCTTGCTCCTGATGGATGCTGGTTGGCGCCTTGCATGGCAGCTCCCTCCGTCAGTGTGTGAATGTGTGTGTGAATGGGTAAATGTGGAAGTAGTGTCAAAGCGCTTTGAGTACCTTGAAGGTAGAAAAGCGCTATAAAAGTACAACCCATTTATTTATTTATCATTTATGATAGCAAAAAACTTTGGAGTACTCTCAATCAAATCATGGGTAGAGATAAAATGGGAAAAACACCAGCATTTATAGAATCAGGTGAAAGGTTTATCAACAAGCCCAAAGAAATTGCTAATTACTTCAACAATTATTTCATAAGTAAAGTTGATACTATAAGAAATGGCATGCTGCCTGTAAGTGGTATTCTATCTGAGTCACTTATTAAAAATGATATCATGCAGGACAAAGAATGTACATTTGAATTCTCAGTCACCAATGTATTGGAAATTGAGAATCTATTGTCTGAATTGAAATCTGACAAACCTTGTGGTCATGATAATATAGATAGTAGACTTTTAAAGTTGTCAGCTGGAATAATAGCCAGTCCGATATGCTATATTTTTAACTTAAGTTTTAAAGAAGGAATCTATCCTCAAGTATGGAAGGTCGCAAGAGTGACTCCTCTACCCAAAAATAGGAAAGAAGCATTCACTGGATTAAATAGTAGGCCCATTAGCATTTTACCAGTATTAGGAAAATTAATGGAAACAATTATATTTAAGCAAATTCAAAAGTATTTCTCTATAAATAACATTCATTCAGACTTTCAACATGCATATAAAAGTGTCTATTCAACATGCACAGCTCTCACACAATTAACAGATGACTGGCTAAAACAAATTGACAGTAAATTATTAGTTGGCACAGTGCTACTAGATTTTAGTGCAGCTTTTGATATTATTGACCACAAACTACTACTTATAAAACTGTCTGCTTATGGTTTTAAACTCTCAGCGATTAACTGGATGAAAAACTACCTAGTCAACAGACAGCAATGTGTCATGTTCAATGGAACCCTTTCAAATATTAAAACATTATATTGTGGTATTCCACAGGGAAGTTGCCTGGGACCTTTATTATACTCAATATTTGTAAATGATATGTCATGTATTTTAAAGAATAGTTGCTGTGCAATTTACGCAGATGACACAACAATATATGCACATGCAGATAATTGCACCGACCTGAGCACTATACTACAAGATGAGGTCATGCGGATTTCAAAATGGGTTACAGAAAATAAGATGAAACTTAATATTTCCAAAACAAAATGTCTTGTTATTTGCTCAAAACATGCTCATAGAAAGGAACGCATATTAAATGTTTCTCTGAACGGAGTTCATGTTGAACAAGTTAAAGAGGCCAGGTTGCTGGGAGTTACAATAGATGAAAGACTATCTTGGGCCACTCACATTAAAAACATAGTAACAAAAATGAGCAGAAGCATTTCAATCATAAGAAGAAGTGCCTATTTTTTAAGTAACACATCTATGAAGCAAGTTATACAATCCCTTGTATTGTCACATATGGACTACTGCCCAGCAATCTGGTCTAATGCATCTAAACAAGATCTAAATCAAATCCAGCTTACCCAAAACAGAGCTGCCAGACTAGCTCTCCATTGCTCATTTAGGACTGGCATTGAGCTCATGCATCATGAATTGTCATGGATGAAAGTTGCTGAAAGACTGGCTTGTAGTTTGAGTCTATTTTTAAAAAACATCTATACATACCATAAACCCTCATATCTGTATTCTCAGCTCTTGCTTGCCAGTGACAGTCACAACTACGGTACCAGGCTAGCCCAAAGAGGTGCGCTCACCCGTCTTAAACCCAAAAGTGATGTTTTGAAAAAGACTGTAATGTATCGGGCAATCACTTACTGGAATAGACTTCCACAATTTCTGCTATCAATCACCAGCATAGTGGGCTTTAAGAATAGACTAAAAGGAGAAGTATTGCGTAAAGAGAAAATTCTAGATTGTATCTAATGTCATGACTGTTTTTATTGACTATTGAGTATTTTATTGATTATGGGATAAGCAGCAGAAAATGGAAGGATGATACTTTTTCATCACTTATTGTTTGTCCTTGGTACACTAATGTGTATATTTTAGGCCATTGGTTCTTTGTTTTATTTTTGCAAAAATGTATACAGTATATCTATTTTTATATTGCTATTTTTATCTTTGGTATGAAAATTATTATGTAACAACATTTATTTGTATTTTTTGGTTCTTTGTTGTTGCTATTTTTGTATTATGACAATTTATCATTGGATCATGTTGTACTGCATTTTAATCGTTTGTTCTGTGGTTGTGTGATGTTTTTTGCCTGGACCCCAGGAAGAATAGTCTCCACTGCGGTGTAGACTAATGGGGATCCTTAATAAACTAAACTAAACTAAATAAGACTTCAGCAGGACAGTAATTGTACATACGCACTGCATGAGAGGGTGGTAGTAACTGACTCCTCGATGTGCACATCCTGGTGGTGTGTTCGAGAATTACAACAACAAAACAGCTGCAAAAAACAAAATCTGTACAAAAAATGCTGCAAGTCAAAGCCACAGAGTCAGTCCAAGTTTACCACAAACAAGTGCTATGGACAGTCTGTGCATGATGTGACAGTGGATCAACACAGCCAAAGTGAAAATGACACATTCTACGTGGATGGCTTGGAAATAGAAAATTGCATTGACTCTGTAAATCCACAACAAAGAGACCAAGATGAAGGATTTGTCACAGTGTGCATAAACGACATGCCAACCGAAATGAAAGTGGATACAGGTGCTAAATGCAATGTAATGTCACTGAAGACTTTCAATAGAGTAAACAGCGGCGTGAAACTCGCCAAACAACACAGAAGCACAAATTTGGTGGCTTACGGAGGAGCCAAAATCGAGACACAAGGTGAAGCTACGCTGACATGCTTTTTAAAGGGACAGCGCCACTTACTGCCATTTTTCACAGTGGATAGAATGTGACATCACTGTTGGGCTTCCGTGCATGCCTGCGTACGGGGCTAGTGGAGTTGAGTCCCGATGTGCACCATGTCACCACAGAGAACACTGGAGAGTTCAGTGCACGGATCCTCACACAATACCAAGATATTTTCAGTGAAGAGCTCGGAGAACTACCAGTTGTTTACACAATGACAGTGGACCCCAATGTGCCGCCAGTTGGTAGGCCGGCCCACCGCATCCCAGTAGCGATGCAAGACTGTGTGAAAGCTGAACTTAAACGCATGGAAAGCATAGACGTTATTACTTCAGTCACCGAACCAACAGCTTGGGTGTCATCCATGGTCGCTGGGCACACAAAAGTCAAATCAGAAATCAGATTGTGCATCAACCCCAAAGATTTAAAGGCCTACTGAAATGAGATTTTCTTATTTAAACGGGGATAGCAGGTCCATTCTATGTGTCATACTTGATCATTTCGCGATATTGCCATATTTTTGCTGAAAGGATTTAGTAGTGATCATCCACGATAAATTTCGCAACTTTCGGTGCTAAGAGAAATGCCAGAAGTCGCAGACGATGACGTCACATGTTTGATGGCTCCTCACATCTTCACATTGTTTTTAATGGGAGCCTCCAACAAAAAGTGCTATTCGGACCGAGAAAACGACAATTTTTCCATTAATTTGAGCGAGGATGAAAGATTCGTGTTTGGGGATATTGATAGCGACGGACTAGAAAAAATAGTTTAAAAAAAGTTTTAAAAAAAAATGTGATTGCATTGGGACGGATTCCGAAGTTTTTTTGACATATTTACTAGGCTAATTCTAGGAAATCCCTTATCTTTCTATTGTGTTGCCAGTGTTTTAGTGAGTTAAATAGTACCTGATAGTCGGAAGTGTGTCTCCACGACTGTCTTGACGCGCAGTGTCTCAGGGGAGTCGACAGCAGCTTTATGGATGGCACAAGCTCAGCTTTTTTCCGGTAAGAACTGACTTTTTAACCACAATTTTCTCACCGAAACCTGCTGGTTGACGTGTGGTCGGGATCCATGTTCTCTTGACCGCACTCTGATCCATAGGAAAGTTTCACCTCCAGGAATTTTAGACAAGGAATCACCGTGTGTTTGTGTGGCTAAAGGCTAAAGCTTCCCAACTCCATCTTTCTACTGTGACTTCTCCAATATTAATTGAACAAATTGCAAAAGATTCAGCAACACAGATGTCCAAAAAAACTGTATAATTATGCCGTTAAAGCAGACGACTTTTAGCTGTGTGTGTGTGCAGCGCTCATACTTCCTAAAAACCTGTGACGTCTTGCGTACACGTCATCATTACACAACATTTCGAAGACGAAACTCCCGGGAAATTTAAAATTGCAATTTATTAAACCAAAAAGGCCGTATTGGCATGTGTTGCAATGTTAATATTTCATCATTGATATATAAACTATCAGACTGCATGGTGGGTAGTAGTGGCTTTCAGTAGGCCTTTAAATGAAGCACTAAAACGGCCCCACCACCCCATGAGAAGTGTGGAGGAGGTAGCAGCACAAATGTTTTCAGTGCTAGATGCAAAAAATTCATTCTGGCAGATCCGCCTGGACAAGAAGTCCTCAATGAAGACAACATTCAGTACTCCTTTTGGACGTTACTGATTCCTTCGCATGCCTTTCGGCATTAACTCAGCAAGCGGAGTATTCCAGCGCACAATGGATCAGCTCTTTGCTGGATATCCATGCTCAGTCATTGTCTGTTGGGATGTCGCATGGCTGCAGTTGTGTGACCTCAAGTATGCAAAAATCCAGGAGAGCAGAAAGCAGGTAAGATGATTTTAATTTCATCAAAGTAAAAGATATAAACAGAAAGCAGTCTTGCATGGAGATGTTCCCAACATAGGTTTAACTTCGAGCACTGAGGAGTGCTCGAGTGAAACATAAATAGACCTGTTGATTGACCGCAGCTGAGGACCGCTGCCAATCAACGGCGAGTGTGACAAAAACAGTGCTCAGCGGAGTAAACAGGAAGTATGACAAAATAAGAGCACTGAACAGGAAACAAAGTACAAAACACGAAAAACTATCAGAAAGTAAGTGACAGATCGTTACAGGACCTCCCCCTCAAGGAACAGATACCAGATGTTCCCTGGAAAAGAAAAATGGAAAAAAATGTCCACAAAGTAAGGGAGGATGGAAGGAGGATTTGGTGGAAGGTCGCCAAACCTCGTGTCCCCGCAGCCAGCGAGGGAAAGTCAGGTGGCGACGGCGCGTAGAGCGCCGCTGGAACTGGCGGGGCGGGCGGCCACGGAACAGCCACATCATTGGCCGAAAAAGAGACGAGTGCATCCCGCGAGGAGGACGCCCAGGGCACGGCCACATCCGCGGCTGACGTGGAGGCGGGCGCGCTGAAGCAGGCCCGGAGACAGCAGACAAAGCGGCGGGGGCTGCAGCCAAAACAGATACCTCTGCAGGAGGCGGCTGAGGAGCCGATGTTGGTGCCGGCGTGGAAGCGGCAGACGTCATCAACGGCGTGGAAGCGGCAGACGTCATCAACGGCGTGGAAGCGGCAGACGTCATCAACGGCGTGGAAGCGGCAGACGTCATCGGCGGCGTGGAAGCGGCAGACGTCATCGGCGGCGTGAAAGCGGCAGACGTCATCGGCGGCGTGAAAGCGGCAGACGTCATCGGCGGCGTGAAAGCGGCAGACGTCATCGGCGGCGTGAAAGCGGCAGACGTCATCGGCGGCGTGAAAGCGGCAGACGTCATCGGCGGCGTGAAAGCGGCAGACGTCATCGGCGGCGTGAAAGCGGCAGACTTCATCGGCGGCGTGAAAGCGGCAGACGTCATCGGCGGCGTGAAAGCGGCAGACGTCATCGGCGGCGTGAAAGCGGCAGACGTCATCGGCGGCGTGAAAGCGGCAGACGTCATCGGCGGCGTGAAAGCGGCAGGCGTCATCGGAGGCGTGATTGTTGCAGATGTCATCGGCGGCGTGAAAGCGGCAGATGACGCCGGGCGAGGAGCAGCAAATGCTGGCCGAGGAATAGCGGATGCCGGCGGTGACGAAGCCCGGCGTGGTGCTGCTCTTGGCGGCGTTGGGGCTCGGCGTGGAGCCGGCGTTGGGGCTCGGCGTGGAGCCGGCGTTGGGGCTCGGCGTGGAGCCGGCGTTGGGGCTCGGCGTGGAGCCGGCGTTGGGGCTCGGCGTGGAGCCGGCGTTGGGGCTCGGCGTGGAGCCGGCGTTGGGGCTCGGCGTGGAGCCGGCGTTGGGGCTAGGCGAAAGCCCGCCAGGGACGTAGATGTCTCCGTGGAAGGAGACGCTGGCGGGGATGACAGCGGTGTGTGCCTGGCTGCACCGCAGTGTATAGTGGGCCCCCCTCCACTAGGTGGCTGCCAGACACCGTTCACACATGCGGGAAAACGTGCCTGCTCGTCGGAGTCCCCCGGTGCGAAAACCAGGGACGGGCGGGAGGGGACCAGGAGGAGGGACGAAGACACGTCCCGTGCCGAGTCCCAGCAGGAGGACAAAAGCGACCTCACTGTGGGCTCCACTGGAGCTCTCGGCGAACCAAAAAAGAGAGCGGGAGCTGGCAAAAAGAGCAGCCGGGGAGCAGCCGCTGGAAGCTGCGTAGGAGCAGGGAGAAGCAGCTCAGCAGACGACGGGAAGGATGGCGGCGGCGGACGTGCCGGTCGGAGAGCCGCAGTCGGCGACGGAGCCGCAGGAGCCGCGAGACGTGAAGGAGGAGGCGGGCGCGCCGGTCGGTGAGCCGTAGCCGGCAGCGTTGCCGAGAGGAAGGATGGCGGCGGAGGACGCGCCGGTCGGAGAGCCGTAGCCGGTAGCGTTGCCGCGGGAGCCGCGAGGCATGCAGGAAGTGGCGGACGTGCTGGTCGGAGAGCCGTAGCCAGCCGTTGAGCCGAGAGGAAAGATGGCGGCGGGGGACGCGCCGGTCGGAGAGCCGAAGCCGGTGGCGTTGCCGCGGGGAGAGGGTCCGCGTCTGTAGGCTGGGACCGCACAAACCTGGACTTCAAGTCCTCCAGGAATTGTGCGGTCCAGAACGTCGGCTGAGGATTGCCGACAGGGATTCTCGCGAGGTCACAATTTTCTGGCTCGAAGTTACTGTTGGGATGTCGCATGGCTGCAGTTGTGTGACCTCAAGTATGCAAAAATCCAGGAGAGCAGAAAGCAGGTAAGATGATTTTAATTTCATCAAAGTAAAAGATATAAACAGAAAGCAGTCTTGCATGGAGATGTTCCCAACATAGGTTTAACTTCGAGCACTGAGGAGTGCTCGAGTGAAACATAAATAGACCTGTTGATTGACCGCAGCTGAGGACCGCTGCCAATCAACGGCGAGTGTGACAAAAACAGTGCTCAGCGGAGTAAACAGGAAGTATGACAAAATAAGAGCACTGAACAGGAAACAAAGTACAAAACACGAAAAACTATCAGAAAGTAAGTGACAGATCGTTACAGGACCTCCCCCTCAAGGAACAGATACCAGATGTTCCCTGGAAAAGAAAAATGGAAAAAAATGTCCACAAAGTAAGGGAGGATGGAAGGAGGATTTGGTGGAAGGTCGCCAAACCTCGTGTCCCCGCAGCCAGCGAGGGAAAGTCAGGTGGCGACGGCGCGTAGAGCGCCGCTGGAACTGGCGGGGCGGGCGGCCACGGAACAGCCACATCATTGGCCGAAAAAGAGACGAGTGCATCCCGCGAGGAGGACGCCCAGGGCACGGCCACATCCGCGGCTGACGTGGAGGCGGGCGCGCTGAAGCAGGCCCGGAGACAGCAGACAAAGCGGCGGGGGCTGCAGCCAAAACAGATACCTCTGCAGGAGGCGGCTGAGGAGCCGATGTTGGTGCCGGCGTGGAAGCGGCAGACGTCATCAACGGCGTGGAAGCGGCAGACGTCATCAACGGCGTGGAAGCGGCAGACGTCATCAACGGCGTGGAAGCGGCAGACGTCATCGGCGGCGTGGAAGCGGCAGACGTCATCGGCGGCGTGAAAGCGGCAGACGTCATCGGCGGCGTGAAAGCGGCAGACGTCATCGGCGGCGTGAAAGCGGCAGACGTCATCGGCGGCGTGAAAGCGGCAGACGTCATCGGCGGCGTGAAAGCGGCAGACGTCATCGGCGGCGTGAAAGCGGCAGACGTCATCGGCGGCGTGAAAGCGGCAGACTTCATCGGCGGCGTGAAAGCGGCAGACGTCATCGGCGGCGTGAAAGCGGCAGACGTCATCGGCGGCGTGAAAGCGGCAGACGTCATCGGCGGCGTGAAAGCGGCAGACGTCATCGGCGGCGTGAAAGCGGCAGGCGTCATCGGAGGCGTGATTGTTGCAGATGTCATCGGCGGCGTGAAAGCGGCAGATGACGCCGGGCGAGGAGCAGCAAATGCTGGCCGAGGAATAGCGGATGCCGGCGGTGACGAAGCCCGGCGTGGTGCTGCTCTTGGCGGCGTTGGGGCTCGGCGTGGAGCCGGCGTTGGGGCTCGGCGTGGAGCCGGCGTTGGGGCTCGGCGTGGAGCCGGCGTTGGGGCTCGGCGTGGAGCCGGCGTTGGGGCTCGGCGTGGAGCCGGCGTTGGGGCTCGGCGTGGAGCCGGCGTTGGGGCTAGGCGAAAGCCCGCCAGGGACGTAGATGTCTCCGTGGAAGGAGACGCTGGCGGGGATGACAGCGGTGTGTGCCTGGCTGCACCGCAGTGTATAGTGGGCCCCCCTCCACTAGGTGGCTGCCAGACACCGTTCACACATGCGGGAAAACGTGCCTGCTCGTCGGAGTCCCCCGGTGCGAAAACCAGGGACGGGCGGGAGGGGACCAGGAGGAGGGACGAAGACACGTCCCGTGCCGAGTCCCAGCAGGAGGACAAAAGCGACCTCACTGTGGGCTCCACTGGAGCTCTCGGCGAACCAAAAAAGAGAGCGGGAGCTGGCAAAAAGAGCAGCCGGGGAGCAGCCGCTGGAAGCTGCGTAGGAGCAGGGAGAAGCAGCTCAGCAGACGACGGGAAGGATGGCGGCGGCGGACGTGCCGGTCGGAGAGCCGCAGTCGGCGACGGAGCCGCAGGAGCCGCGAGACGTGAAGGAGGAGGCGGGCGCGCCGGTCGGTGAGCCGTAGCCGGCAGCGTTGCCGAGAGGAAGGATGGCGGCGGAGGACGCGCCGGTCGGAGAGCCGTAGCCGGTAGCGTTGCCGCGGGAGCCGCGAGGCATGCAGGAAGTGGCGGACGTGCTGGTCGGAGAGCCGTAGCCAGCCGTTGAGCCGAGAGGAAAGATGGCGGCGGGGGACGCGCCGGTCGGAGAGCCGAAGCCGGTGGCGTTGCCGCGGGGAGAGGGTCCGCGTCTGTAGGCTGGGACCGCACAAACCTGGGCTTCAAGTCCTCCAGGAATTGTGCGGTCCAGAACGTCGGCTGAGGATTGCCGACAGGGATTCTCGCGAGGTCACAATTTTCTGGCTCGAAGTTACTGTTGGGATGTCGCATGGCTGCAGTTGTGTGACCTCAAGTATGCAAAAATCCAGGAGAGCAGAAAGCAGGTAAGATGATTTTAATTTCATCAAAGTAAAAGATATAAACAGAAAGCAGTCTTGCATGGAGATGTTCCCAACATAGGTTTAACTTCGAGCACTGAGGAGTGCTCGAGTGAAACATAAATAGACCTGTTGATTGACCGCAGCTGAGGACCGCTGCCAATCAACGGCGAGTGTGACAAAAACAGTGCTCAGCGGAGTAAACAGGAAGTATGACAAAATAAGAGCACTGAACAGGAAACAAAGTACAAAACACGAAAAACTATCAGAAAGTAAGTGACAGATCGTTACATTGTCGATGACATCATCATCGGAAGCCAAAAAAGGTGCTTGAACGTGTGAAGGAAATAAACCTCAAACTCAACATGCAGAAATGCAAATTTCGACTTGACTAAGTATGCTACGTTTGTCATATCTTCACAAGTAAAAGTGTGAACGTTGACCCCTCCAAAACTGCTGCTATCACAGACATGCCAGTCCCCACAGATGTCACCTCACTTCTACGTTTCCTGGGAATGGTTAACTATCTTGGCAAGCACATTCCAAACCTCAGTGACATCGCAACGCCCCTGAGGAAGCTGACTCACAAAGAGACCGCATGGTGCTGGTTCCAGCAACACCAAGATGCTTTCGACCGCCTGAAAGCATGTCTCTCCTTTCCACCAGTATTGGCCTACTAAGATGTCAAAGAGCCAGTCACGCTGACCTGTGAGGCGTCATGCTTTGGACTAGGAGCTGCCTCATGTAAAATGGAAGGCCAGTAGCCTTTGCATCCCGCGCCCTTACAGAAACAGAAACTCGGTACGCTCAAATTGAGAAGGAGCTTCTAGCTGTTGTGTTTGCATGCACCAAGTTCAGAGACTATGTGTATGGCAAGGCCACCACAGTAGAAACTGACCACCAACCGTTGGGGACTATCTTGAAGAAACCAATTCACAATGCCCCGGCCCGTCTTCAGCGGATGCTGCTACGCTTGCAAAGCTATGACATAAGCCTAATCTACAAAAAAGGAAAGCACATGTACTTGGCTGACACTCTTTCAAGAGCCCCTAATGCAACAGACAGTGAGAGCCCATCTGACAGTAGTTCTTTCGACGTCATGTCTGTGAGCTACATTTCTACAGCCCGCCTGGAAGAGCTCAAGAAGCACATGGAGGAGGTTGAAGTAATGCAGACTCAGTGTAGTTATCCAGCGTGGATGGCTTGCCAGAAAGACTCAGCTGCAGCCTGCCATTGAAGTTTTCTTCCCCTACAGAGACGAACTCACTGTGGAAGATGGAATTGTCATGAAAGGGCAGAAAGCAGTCATTCCAACGTCACTACAAAAAGAGTATATTAAGATTGTACACAAAGGTCACCCAGGCATTGAAGCAACCAAACGCAGAGCAAGAGGTATCATCTTTTGGCCATCAATGTCACGAGACATCACTAAAAAACTACTTTTTTGCACAGTGTGCAACAGCACAAAACCACATCAGCAGAAAGAACCACTTCATCTCCATCCAGTTCCAGACCTTCCGTGGTCCACAGTTGTTACAGACATTTTTGAATGGCGTGGACAACACTACCAGGTGATAGTGGATTCCTATTCTGGATGGTTTGAAATTGACCTTCTACAAAACATCACAGCGACAGTTGTAATTTCCAAAATGAAAAGACATTTTTCATTACACGGTACACCACACACACTGCTATCTGATAATGTAAGACAGTACAAGTGTGAGCAATTCAGGAAATATGCTGAGGAGCGGGACTTCATCCACACCACCAGTAGCCCAGAGTTTCCCAAGTCGAATGGACTTGCGGAAAGAGCTGTCAGGAGTGCCAAGCAACTGATGGAGAAATCCCACCGGGACAAACCTTTTTTTTTTCTTTTTTTTTTTTTCTTCTTTGTCATGAAAAAGGGACGTTTTTGTCATGAAAAGGGGAGTTTTTTGTGGTTGGTGCACTAGTTGTAAGTGTATATTGTGTTTTTATGTTGATTTAAAAAAAAACAAAAAAAAAAACATTATTATTATTATTTTTTTTTTATAAAAAATTCTTCCGCGGCCCGGTGGTTGGGGACCACTGTTCTAATGTACATACTTGTTCTTATGCTATCTGAACTCACTATGTTCTCTGCTGGATGTACATATCCTACTGTAAGACCTACACTGTTTCAATGTCCACATTTCTCTGTTGATGCAATTGTTGATGACTGAAGTACTGATATCAACCAAAGCTCCTCATCCCACCCCCCGGATTGTAAATAATGTAAATAATTAATTGTATATACTATGATGATTAACCCGTGTGATGACTGTATTATGCTGATAGTATATATTTGTACCATGAATTGATTAACATGGACCCTGACTTAAACAAGTTGAAAACTTATTGGGGTGTTACCATTTAGTGGTCAATTGTACGGAATATGTACTGAACTGTGCAATCTACTAATACAAGTATCAATCAACCAATCAATCAAAAATGATATTTCAAATATATAAACCGTATTTTACTTTAAATCATGTATGTATGAGAATAATTAACTAGTACTGTTTTTAATGCATTTATTGTATTGTCTGTCTAATTGTAATAAATGCAGACGAGGCGTGTTCAACGTTGACTCACACAGCGTGCTCATAACCACATTCTAGCTGTCTGCATGGTGACATACGACACCACTTCACGGGGCTACCGCGCATGCTCGTCACTACTGTTGCATGCTGGGTAGTGTAGTTCTTAAACTCCCTAGCTCAAAACATCACAACTATTACTCTTTGGCCCCGCCCCTACGGACGCATGCTTGGAAGACATGCGCTTTGCGGCAAAGTCCTCCTTTTCTCCACACACGCTTCTAAGCCTCGGCACATCTCCTCACATTGCTACTAACTACACTTTATTCATCTTCCGTGTCAGGGTAAACTCACTCGTCTCAGCCACATTTGGAGATTATTAGGCCTGCTTAGCTTGATAGTTGTTTGAGCGCGCCAATTAGCTTAGCATGCTAGTTAGCTTAGCTTGTTAGCCGCTAACAAAGAGACGCGGATTTGATCAACACATCGCTTAGTTAAGCTCAAGTGTGAGTGTAAAGTGTTGTGATTGTGTGAAAATGTGCGAAAGAACGATAGCAAAGTATGAGGAAGAACTTTGTTGTGTGAAAATGTGTGAAAGAACGATAGCAGAGTACAAAGAGGAACTTTCTCGGACAAAAGAAGAGAACGAGAGACTACGTCAACTATTGGAGGCTGTTTTCAAGAAACCTCAAGTTGTGTTACACAGAACAGGTTTGTTTACTTCTTACTCTCACATCTTTACTAACTTTATATTTCATCATGAACATGACGTGTTTGCAGCAGTCATTTCCATTAGATCAGGGGTGTCCAAACTTTTTCCACAGAGGGCCGAACACGGAAAAATGTAAGCATGCAGGGGCCATTTTGATATTTTTGATTTTCAAACCATAACAAAATATATGAATTTTTTTTTTAATCCTTAGGGCTCCTGGGGAGCATAAAGGGTCTCAGTCACTAAAATGTTAAAAAAAAAGGTCAAATTATTATTATTTTTTTTAATTTAAGGCTTACAGTAAATCTCTATATCAACTTGAGGTTGATATAAAGTAAAACAAATGAGGTTTTGTGCCTTTTCAGTCAAAGACAACTTGTTTTTTCATCGTAAAACTGAAATATGCAGTATTTAGATAGATAGATAGTACTTTATTGATTCCTTTAGGAGAGTTCTTTTATTTATCAATTCAAGCCCTCAAAGATCAATAATGCAGGACACCATTGATTTTAATTATTTAATATTTTTGAGTAATCACAGTGAAAAGTTAAATAAAATCCTACTAAATATATTTGAGATCCGAATGGTTCCCCACTCATAAAGTGATTCATTTTTATTAGATTTTTTTTTTTTTACTTTTAACACTTACATTTAAAGATAAACTTCGGATATATCTGTCGATTTTAAGTTTGAACTATTATTTAGTTTATTTTATGCTCTTTTGTCCAAATTTTGATGTTTTTATATGGCAACCACACAACATATGCAATATTTTTCTACATAAAACATGGGGAAAAAAAACAAATAAAGACACGAGGGAAAAAAAACTGCCTGCATGGCAGCTTTGTGTCAACATTGCCACGTTTTCTCATTATATTTCACCTCATTCCACTTTTTTTTAATGTGTTTTTGAATTTTTGCAATACTATCAATTTTGCAATGTTTGCAGAATGTGTGGCGGGCGGGTAAACAATTAGCTGCGGGCCGCAAATGGCCCCCGGGCCGCACTTTGGACACTCCTGCATTAGATAATGTCCAAATAGAGGTGATTTGGCACACTTATAATTAAAAAAACAAAAATAATGTTGTTTTTCATCAGATATGTAGTAGTATTGTATATGTCAGTGGTTCTCAAACTTTTTTTGTCATCCCCCACTTTGGACAAGGGGGAGTTTTCAAGCCCCACCTGCCCCCATCGCCACAACAGAACGCTAATGGGGCGGCATAGCTCGGTTGGTAGAGCAGCCGTGCCAGCAACTTGAGGGTTGCAGGTTCGATTCCCGCTTCCGCCATCCTAGTCACTGCCGTTGTGTCCTTGTGCAAGACACTTTACCCACCTGCTCCCAGTGCCACCCACACTGGTTTAAATGTAACTTTGATATTGGGTTTCACTATGTAAGGCGCTTTGAGTCACTAGAGCGAGGGTTGCAGGTTCGATTCCCGCTTCCGCCATCCTAGTCACTGCCGTTGTGTCCTTGTGCAAGACACTTTACCCACCTGCTCCCAGTGCCACCCACACTGGTTTAAATGTAACTTTGATATTGGGTTTCACTATGCAAGGCGCTTTGAGTCACTAGAGCGAAGCGCTATATAAATATAATTCACTAATGCCAAGCTTAACATTTTCAAATGTATTGAACATCAAGTAACATTCATGTCAGGGTTTCCCACACATTCATTTATTTGTGGCGGCTCGCCACGAAAGAATTACGGCCGCCACAAATAAAAAATAAAAAAACATTTTCGGCTTTTGACTCGCTTGACCGCTCATAAAAGCAGTGGGACTCTGTCTGTGAATGGAGCTTGTAGTTACATATTATGTAAATATGATATAAATATGTACATAAAGTGTTGTAATTATATTCCAACTCCGCGCTCTTCTTGGTCATTGCCGCCGCAAGAATATAATAATGAAAAAATGTTTTTAAGTGAAATTCCCTCCCGTTCCTCGCGCCCCACCTGTCATGTCTCTACTCCCCACAGGTGGGGCCCGCCCCACACTTTGAGAAACGCTGGTATATGTGGACGGGGGCCCTGCTTTGGTAATAATGTGTACCCCTCTCAGAGATCATATTTAGTTCCACTTCCAACATTCACATGATGGAAAATAAGATGAGATGGTAAAACGTGAACAGTTGTGGAACCTTTTTACTCGGGGGGTGACGGGATCTCGTTGGAAGCGCGATGTATGAGCAGACGCCGTTTAGGTAAAACAAAAAGGTGTCTGCCAATGTAGTTTACAATGTCATTACGTCAGTAGTTGTCAAACTTTTTTCACCAAGTACCACCTCAGAAAATACTTGGATTTCCAAGTACCACCATCATGAACAGCATTAAAATACAGTAGCATAGTAGGCCTTAATTATTCATTAAAAACAAGGAGGACACATTATTTAACAAGTATATTTAATCATTTTAAATACTGTTGCATTACACACAGTTTGAACATCAACACTGTGTTTGCATGTAGGAATTGATTGAATGATTGATTGATACTTTTATTAGTAGATTGCACAGTTCAGTACATATTCCGTACAATTGAACACCCGAATAAGTTTTTCAACTTGTTTAAGTCGGGGTCCACGTTAATCAATTCATGTTACAAAATGAATTGATTGGAAAATAAAAGACTGTACTTAAATATTACATAGTGCACACCAGATATTCAGGTGCGCACCAGATAGTTTCTAGGATGCAGCTTCCTCAGTTGACCTCTGACCTGGTCCACAAAGATGACTAATGTCTGGTGGAGGAGGAGGAGGAGGAGGAGTAGGGGGTTGCAACCATGGCTGGGGGGTAGAAGACGAGGGGGTGGCTGCGATGAGGAAAGGGCTAAAAAGGCAGTAAAAACCTTTTAAACAAAGTGTTTGCTCGTGACATTTTCTGAAATTTGTAGGTATATTCTTGCTATCGTTTTCAGAATGTATAATATTGTGTTTCAGAGATATGCTTTGACATTTTTGCCAATGACATCTATTAAACAAGACAAGGAGCAAAGAAATCAAACACAGACAGGATTCAATTTAGCTCATGAGGAGAAACGTCTGGGCTGCAACTTCGTACAGTTTCCCACCACGCTCTGACGAGGGAGTTCCACGCGTCCTCTTTCCTTTGGGCCTTTTCTGATTACATAGCTGCAGATGTTTCTAAAGGGAGGGGGGTCGTAAATGGCTGTCGCACTCGATCACAAACAGTTAAAAGAAAAGGTGCCTGGTGCTGCGTCAGGTCTGCTCCCTCTCAGCTTTGTAGCTCTCGGGTCAAGAAAAGGTCTCCTGTGGCTGTCAACAGATCAAAGAAACCGACACCTCCATGTTGCATCCCATTGCAGACAGTGGAGTTTTACAAGCCTTTTGTTTGATAAGATGAAAGACAGTTTTGGGTGTTCTCGCAGGGGACCTGAATTCAATGGAACACAAAGTTGTTTTATAACTTATATACAATTATTCTGACAATTTTGTTATTATTGTTGATATTATCTGGAATCAATTATTGGTCGCAGTAAAGTAGCAAATTGGGTAGTTTTTAGCTCTAAAAAGGGTATTTCAACAAGTAAACAGTACAGTAGGTACTAGGTTTATACATGTGTAATGCCCATAAGGGTATTCCAGTACAATATGCCGAGATGAGATGTGTAAATATCAAAATATTACTTGAAATCAATTTTTGGCAGCAGTAAAGTGGTTGTTTTGGTATATTTTAGCTTTGTAAAGGGTATTTCTACAAGTATACAGTACAGTAGGTACTTGATTTATATATATGTAATGCCCATAAGAGTATTTAGTAAAATATGCAGAGATGAGATGTGTCAGTATCAAAATATTACTTAAAATACATTTTTGGCAGCAGTAAAGTGGCCATTTGGGTAGATATTTGCTCTAAAAATGGTATTTCAACAAGTAAAAAGTACAGTAGGTACTTGATTTTGATATATGTAATGCTCATAAGGGTATTTTAGTAAACTTTGCAGAGATGAGATTTGTCAGTATCTAAATATTACTTGAAATCAAATTTTGGCAGCAGCAGAGTGGTTGTTTTGGTATATTTTAGCTTTGTAAAGGGTATTTCTACAAGTATACAGTACAGTAGGTACTTTATTTATATATATATATGTAATGTCCATAAGAGTATTCTAGTAAAATATGCAGAGATGAGATGTGTCAATATCAAACTATTACTTAAAATACAATTTTGGCAGCAACCAAGTGGTCAGTTGGGCAGATATTTGCTCTAAAAAGGGTATTTCAACAAGTAAACAGTACAGTAGGTACTTGATATTGATATATGTAATGCTCATAAGGGTATTCTAGTAAAATGCGTGTGTGTAAATACGCGATGTGTAAATATCAAAATATTACATCAAATCACTTTTTGCTTCAAGATTGTTTATTGTCATATGCACAGTTAAACAGACAGTTTGCCGTACAATGAAAATCTTACTTTGCTAGTCCACCTTTCAACAAGTCACACGGTACTTAGCTAAAAATAAAAAATAAAAATGTATATACAAGGCACAGTAAGTAACATAACATTATTGCACATTCTGATTGACAGTCAACAGTATAAATATGGGGTTTTCACCCTGTCCACCTTTGTCCCCCCTATGTACAGAGGTGTGTACTGTGCACTCCTTCTCCATGGGTCAATAATCATCTCCTTGGTCTTGTTTGTGTTCAAGGAGAGATTATTATCCTTACACCAGGCCACCAGTTCCGCTACCTCCCTTCTGTACACTGCCTCAGATCCCCCGGTGATCAGTCCGACGACCGTAGTATCATCTGCTAACTTGATGATAGGGGTGTTGTTCTGGGATGCCACACAGTCGTGTGTGAAGAGGGTGTACAATAGGGGGCTCAGCACGCAGCCTTGGGGGTCCCAATGCTTAGAACCTTTGTGCCTGATGTCTGGTTGCCGATTTTGACTGACTGGGGCCGGTTTGTGAGAAAGTTCAGGACCCAGTCAACAGTGAGGAGTTTAGCAGTGAGTTTTTGTGGGATGACCGTGTTAAAAGTAGAGCTGTAGTCGATGAATAATAGCCTAGCATAGGTGTCCTTGCCCTCTACGTGGGTGAGGGTGGTGTGGATGACAGGGTTGACTGCATCCTCAGTGGACCGGTTCTGCCGGTAGGCAAACTGTAGAGCAGGGGTCACCAACGCGTTGACCACGGGCACCGGTCGCCTGTAAGGACCAGATAAGTCGCCCGCTGGCCTTTTCGAAAAATAGCTCAAATAGCAGCACTTACCAGTGAGCCGCCTCTATTTTCTAAATTTTATTTATTTACTAGCAAGCTGGTCTCGCTTTGCTTGACCTTTTTAATTCTAAGAGAGACAAAACTCAAATAGAATTTAAAAAATCCAAGAAAATATTTTAAAGACTTGGTCTTCACTTGTTTAAATACATTCATTTTTATTTTTTATTTGCTTCCTATAACTTTCAGAAAGACAATTCTAGAGAAAATATACAACCTTAAAATTGATTTTAGGATTTTTAAACACATTCACCTTTTTACCTTTTAAATTCCTTCCTCTTCTTTCCTGACAATTTAAATAAATGTTCAAGTTTTTTTTTTATTGTAAATAATTTTTATTGTCTGTATTGTATTGTGTTGTAAATATTCATGTTCGAAATAAACTAAAGAAAGAAAGAAAGAAAATAGGAATAATAAATACTTTTTAATTTAATTCTTCATTTTAGCTTCTGTTTTTTCGACGAAGAATATTTGTGAAATATTTCTTCAAACTTATTATGATTAAAATTCAAAAAAATTATTCTGGCAAATCTAGAAAATCTGTAGAATCAATTTTAAATCTTATTTCAAATTCTTTTGAATTTCTTTTAAAATGTTTGATCTAGAAAATCTAGAAGAAATAACGATTTGTCTTTGTTAGAAATATCGCTTGGTCCAATTTATTATATATTCTAACAAAGTGCAGATTGAATTTTAACCTATTCAAAACATGTCATCAAAACTCTAAAATTAATATTAATCAGGAAAAATGACTAATGATGTTACATAAATAATTTTTTAAATTTTTTCAAAAAGATTCAAATTAGCTAGTTTTTCTCTTCCTTTTTTTTGTTTGAATTTTGAATTTCAAAGAGTCGAAATTGAAGATAAATTATGTTTCAAAGTTTAATTTTCATTTTTTTCGTATTTTCTCTTCTTTTAAACCGTTCAATTAAGTGTTTTTTCACAATTTATTCTCTACAAAAAAACTTTCCGTGAAAGGAAAAAAAAGTTAGGACGGAATGACTGACAGAAATACCCATTTATATATATATATATATATATATATATATATATATATATATATATATACATAGATTTATATATTAAAGGTAAATTGAGCAAATTGTCTATTTGTGGCAATTTATTTAAGTGTGTATCAAACTGGTAGCCCTTCGCATTGATCAGTACCCAAGAAGTAGCTCTTGGTTTCAAAAAGGTTGGTGACCCCTGCTGTAGAGGGTCCAGTGTGTCTGGGATGGTCTTCTTGATGTGTGACATGACTATCCTCTTGAAGCATTTCATCACTATTGGGGTGAGTGCAACAGACAGGTCACAGTGTTTTTCTTTGGCAGGGGCACGATGGTGGTGGTCTTGAAGCAGGTGGGCACAACAGCTTGTGTTAGTGACAAGTTGTATATGTCAGCAAGTACGTCAGCCAGCTCTGATGAACACACCCTGAGGGCCTGGCCAGGGGTGTTATCTGGGCCGACTATCTTCCGTGGGTTTGTTTTCTTCAGAACTGTACGTACCTCTGCTGTTGTCACAGTGAGCGGTGGGTCCTGCGTGGGCTCCGTGGTCAGAACCCCTCTCTGTTAGTTGGTGTTGAGGACCTCGAAGCGGGCGTAGAACTCATTCAGCTCATCTGGCAGTGATTGTTGGCTGTTTGTGACCCCCCTGCTCCCCTGCTTGTAGTCTGTGATGTGTTGCAGGCCTTGCCACATGCGCCGGGAATCTGTGGTGAAGTAGAATCCCTCCAGCTTTAGTCTGCATTGTCCCTTGGCCTCGCTGATGGATTTACGCATGTCATATCTGTCCTTCTTGTAGTCCTCAGCGTTGCCTGAGACAAATGCAGTGGAGCGGGCATGTAGCTTGGACCGAACATTAATCCAGGGTTTTTGGTTTGGGTATATCTTGTATTGTTTTTGGGGAACAATGTTTTGCACACATGTGCTGATGTAGCCAGTTACACCGGAAGCATGTTCCTCTATGTCAGGGGTCGGGAACCTTTTTGGCTGAGAGAGCCATTTAAGCAAAATATTTTAAAATGTATTTCCGTGAGAGCCATATAATATTTTTTAACACTGAATACAACAAAATGTCTGCATTATTAAGTAAGATCAACATTTATAGAGTATAATATGTCACAAACTCGCATGGCAGCAGTAGTAGTGGCACCAAGATGCAGGAACCAGGAGAGCGAAGAACAGGTAAGATGAGGAACGCGCAAGACAAGCAGAAATAGAAACATGCTGATTGGCAGCAGGTGTGTACCGGCGGCCAACCAACAGCAGGTATGGGGAAAAAACACAGCGCTCAGCGGTACAAACAGGAAATGGAAACAAAATAAGAGCACTGATGGAAAGTAAATACAAAACAAAGAAGCACGAACAGAAATGAAGTGACAGATCTTCACACAATAAGTCTCTTATTCTTTTTTAATAAAAGTTTCATTCGGAAGCTCACCGATGATAAATAAAATGCTTCTTACCATTAATGCGACTTCTTGAACAGGTGCGGTAGAAAACAGATGGATGGATTAAAATGTATGAAGTGAAGTGAAGAGAATTATATTTATTTAGCGCTTTTCTCTAGTGACTCAAAGCGCTTTACATAGTGAAACTCATTATCTAAGTTACATTTAAACCAGTGTGGGCGGGCACTGCGAGCAGGTGGGTAAAGTGTCTTGCCCAAGGACACGATGACAGTGACTAGGATGGCGGAAGCGGGGATCAAACCTGCAACCCTCAAGTTGCTGGCACAGCCACTGTATCAACCGAGCCATGCCGCCCCTAATACTGATTTTAAAAGATTCACAGCACAAGACAGAGAAAAAAGACAAGTAAAATCGTTAAACGTTGACAATCCCTTATATTCCTTAGAACTGACCCATATATTCAAATGCAAATGACAGGTATGATTATTTTGTTGATTTTAAATTCTTAAAATCTGCCTGGAATATTTGTCCTCTATTCTGTTTGCAATCATACGGAGCCCCTAAAGGGAGATGGATGTTTTGCGAGATCTTGCAATACTTTGGTATGAGAATGTTTTATATTTTGAACGTTATTTTTAACACTGTGATTACCAGCGGAATTATTCATTACTTATCATGTTAAGCAATGTCAGCTAAGATTTATCTAAGAGCCAGATGCAGTCATCAAAATAGCCACATCTGGCTCTAGAGCCATAGGTTCCCTACCCCTGCTCTAAATACACAGTACCATCATCCCTCTGAGCAGCAGTTTTGAACATGTCCCAGCCTGTACTCCCAAAGCAGTCCTGAAGCACTAGTTCAGTGTCTTCATTCCAAACTTGAACAGTTTTACTCACTGGGGGGGGCTTGCTTGAGACGCTGTCTGTACGCTGGATGTAGAAAAGCTGAGATGTGATCAGATAGTCCAAAGTGTGGTCTGGGTACAGCCTTGTAGGCTCCCCTCACGTTGCAGTACACCTGGTCCAGGGTGTTTTTCTCCCTCGTAGTAAAGTTCACATATTGATGGTATTTTGGGAGGACACTCTTTAGGTGGTTAAAATCCCCAGCTGCCGTGAACGCAGCATCAGGGTGTGCGGTCTCTTGTTTACTGATGACGTCATGCAGCAGCTTCTGGGATGCTGTCCAAAAGCCAGGTTTCCGTGTAAATAAGAGCACAGCATTCTCTCAGTTCACGTTGGGATGTAGTCCTGGTTCTCAGCTCATCCAGCTTGTTGTCGAGTGAGCGCACGTTAGCTAGCAGCAAGCTAGGTAGTGGTGGTTGTGTAGCTCTAGCCTTTAGCCTAGCATGTAGCCCCGCCGTCTTGTTGTTGTTGTTTTGTGGTTAGCTGGCTCTCGTCGTAGCAGAAAGTTGAAGTCCGTCAGACTATAAGTGAGCTCGTGGTGAGCTTTTCCGATGTCCAGAAGTGCATCTCTGTTTTATCTCAGTGTTGCGTGCAAAAACTTTGCATTTAGGATGCAAATTAGTACTACAAACCCCGTTTCCATATGAGTTGGGAAATGGTGTTAGATGTAAATATAAACGGAATACAATGATTTGCAAATCCTTTTCAAGCCATATTCAGTTGAATATGCTACAAAGAAAACATATTTGATGTTCAAACTGATAAACTTTTTTTTTTATGCACATAATCATTACCTTTAGAATTTGATGCCAGCAACACATGACAAAGAAGTTGGGAAAGGTGGTAATGAATACGGATTAAGTTGAGGAATGCTCATCAAACACTTATTTGGAACATCCCACAGGTGTGCAGGCTAATTGGGAACAGGTGGGTGCCATGATTGGGTATAAAAGCAGCTTCCGTGAAATGTTAAGTAATTCACAAACAAGGATTGGTAGAGTGTCATCATTTTGTAAGCAAATTGTCGAACAGTTTTAGAACAACATTTCTCAACAAGCTATTGCAAGGAATTTAGGGTTTTACCATCTACGGTCCGTAAAATCATCAAAAGGTTCAGAGAATCTGGGGAAATCACTGCACATAAGCGATGATATTACGGACCTTCGATCCCTTAGGCCAGGGGTCGGGAACCTTTTTAGCTGAGAGAGCCATACAAGCCAAATATTTTAAAAGTATTTCTGTGAGAGCCATATAATATTTTTTTTAAGACTGAATACAACTATTATTCTATCTTATTTCAATTATTGTGCAGAAATATTGGGAAATATATATCATATCAACATAATGCTTTTATTTCACAGAAACGAGCAATTTGTATAATTTTTAAAGTACGATATAGCGACCACACAAAACCACTTCATTAGGTCACAATTACTAAAACTAAAAGACATTGTAGAATTGAATAGTCTATTAATGCTGTTCAAAGCGAGAAATACAATTCTTCCAAAGGACGTACAAAAGTTATGTGTTCACATCTGGAGATGAGAACCACAGAAGGCCGTATGACTTTAAACATCCAAGAGTGCCAACAAATTTGAAACAAATGTGCTTGTCTGTTGTTGCTGTGAAAGCATGATATTCTCTAAACAAAGACTTAAAAAGATGTGAGAATACCTTTGTTTTTAAAAAGTTATAAAAAGAGAAAACTGGAATTATATCAAACTGAATTTTGATCTGATTGGACGTGTCATTGTGAAAATACTTAAAGGACAATTGAAAAGTATGTTGGAGTTCGGGTGTTGTTGGAGGGAACAGTTATAAAGTCATCGAAAATAATTGGTGTTAAAAAGGGGGCAGATAAATATAAGAATATTATTCTACCATCTGCTCCTTTCTGATCATGGAAATGTATAAGAAACAAAAAAAACAATGAAAGTGTCAATTGTATGTGGCTTGTATATATGCATTTTAATGAAAGGAATAACAATAAATGATGATGATGCATTCATTTTTAAGTAAGTCCAACATTTTTTTGAGTATAATAAGTCTCTTATTATTTTTAATAACATTGTTATTCTGAAGCTAACCAACAATAAATAAAAGACTTCTTACCATTAATGCGACTTCTTGAACAGGTGCGGTAGAAACCGGATGGATGGATTAAAATGCATGAAAATATTTTATATTTTGAACGTTATTTTTGACACTATGATTACCGGCAGAATTATTCATTACTTACCATGTTTAGCAATGTCAGCTAAGATTTATCTGAGAGCCAGGTGCAGTCATCAAAAGAGCCCCATCTGGCTCTAGAGCCATAGGTTCCCTACCCCTGCCTTAGGCGGTACTGCATCAAAAACTGACATCAGTGTGTAAAGGATATCACCACAGGGGCTCAGGAACACTTCATAAAACCACAGTCAGTAACTACAGTTGGTCGCTACATCTGTAAGTGCAAGTTAAAACTCTACTATGCAAAGCCAAACCCATTTACCAACAACACCCTGAAACACCGCCGGCTTGGCTGGGCCCGAGCTCATCTAAGATGGACTGATGCAAAGTGGAAAAGTGTTCTGTGGTCTGACGAGTCTTCATTTCAGATTATATTTGGAAACTGTGGATGTGGTGTACTCCGGAACAAAGAGGAAAATAACCATCCGGATTGTTATTGGCGCAAAGTTGAAAAGCCAGCATGTGTGATGGTATGGGGGTGTATTAGTGTCCAATGCATGGGTAACTTACACATGTGTGATGGTATGGGGGTGTATTAGTGCCCAAGGCATGGGTAACTTACACATGTGTGATGGTATGGGGGTGTATTAGTGCCCAAGGCATGGGTAACTTACACATGTGTGATGGTATGGGGGTGTATTAGTGCCCAAGGCATGGGTAACTTACACATCTGTGAAGGCACCATTAATGCTGAATGGTCCATACAGGTTTTGGAGCAACATATGTTGTCATCCAAGCAACGTTATCATGGATGCCCCTGCTTATTTCAGCAAAACAATGCCAAGCCAGGTGTTACAACAGCGTGGCTTTGTAGTGAAATAGTGCATGTACTAGACTGGCCTGCCTGCAGTCCAGACATGTCTCCCATGGAAAATGTGTGGCGCATTATGAAGTGTAAAATACGACAACAAGACCCCGGACTGGGCTTCACGGTGGAAGAAGGGTTAGTGCGTCTGCCTCACAATACGAAGGTCCTGTAGTCTTGGGTTCAATCCCAGGCTCTGGATCTTTCTGTGTGGAGTTTGCATGTTCTCCCCGTGAATGCGTGGGTTCCCTCCGGGTACTCCGGCTTCCTCCTACTTCCAAAGACATGCACCTGGGGATAGGTTGATTGGCAACACTAAATGGTCCCTAGTGTGTGAATGTGAGTGTGAATGTTGTCTGTCTATCTGTGTTGGCCCTGCCATGAGGTGGAGACTTGTCCGGGATGTCCCACGCCTTCCACCCGATTGTGGCTGAGATGGGTGCCGGCGACCCCAAAAGGGAATAAGCGGTGGGAAATGGATGGATGGAAGACCCCGGACTGTTGAACGACTGAAGCTCTACATAAAACTAGAATGGGAAAGAATTCCACTTTCAAAGCTTCAACAATTAATTTCCTCAGTTCCCAAACGTTTATTGAGTGTTGTTAAAAGAAAAGGTGATGTAACACAGTGGTGAACATGCCCTTTCCCAACTACTTTGGCACGTGTTGCAGCCATGAAATTCTAAGTTAATTATTATTTGCAACAAAAAAAAAAAGTTTATGAGTTTGAACATCAAATATTTTGTCTTTGTAGCATATTCAACTGAATATGGCTTGAAAAGGATTTGCAAATCATTGTATTCTGTTTATATTTACATCTAACACAATTTCCCAACTCATATGGAAACGGGGTTTGCATAATAAATAAAAAACGTAAATGTTGTCAGGACGACGACGCAAAGACGTCAGTCACGGGGGGCGCCATCTTGAAAAAAAGTCATTGTTGATATAATATGCCTTATTTTTTTGTGAAGTTCAGTGATTATTGACTAGATTATTACTTTGGGAATGTGAGAGAAGAAGAGTTGTGGTCTTGTGAGAATTGTCTGCATTCACACACAATTCCTTGAACAATTGCCTCATCTACTTATTATTATTATTATTATTATTATTAAATGTAGCTTACCATATTGCTGAAAGTTTTAACTTCCCCTTGGGGATTAATAAAGTACCGTATTTCCTTGAATTGCCGCCGGGGCGCTAATTAATGTAAAACCTCTTCTCACTCCGGCACTTACCAAAGGCATGCGGTGTATTTAGGCCTGCGCTTAAAAATTTGAGTGTGATGTAAGGATACATCATGAAAAGCACATTTAATAAAAAAAAGTTATTATGGTCTTACCTTTACTTATAAATGATGTCTATGCGCAGCTCCTTCTGATCAAAAGCATCGATAACTTGTTTATAGAAGTCTTCCTTATCTTTCTTCAGTTTTAAAAGTCTCTCTGTCTCGATGGAGATCTTCCATTATTACCTCCTGCTTCGATTGAAAGTCCAGTTTAGAAAACTGTTTTATTTTAGATATATGTAATCCTCCATGTTAAAAGTGCAAGCGAGAGGAAAAAATAAACACACGCTGCTCACTCTTGCTGCTTGTTGTCACTTCTTCTGCAGCCGAGTAGTCACAAGAAGGATCACTAGCGCCCTCTACCACCAGGGGGCGGGAGTCACTAAATGACTCATATTTGACACACGCAGCTACGGTAAATTAATAAAATGCTGCTTACTGTTCTTTTTAGCATATTCAATAGCTTGGACCTTAAACCCTACTGAATAGCTCTTAATCGTCTTCCCTTTATGCGATTTCAAATGATTGAAATCAGCCTCCTCCATTTTGAAAATGATGACAGGTGAAGTGTCACTCGTGACGTGACTAGTTTGACTCGACGGGAATTGTAGGCATATGCTAATTATTTGGCGAAACGAGTTTGACCCGGCTTTAATCCTGAGCCGGCGGTAATGCTAAGCATGCGCTAATTAGTTTGCGAAACGTGTTTGACCCGGCAGTAATTCTAGGCAGGCGCATACTATATACCCGGCGGCAATTCAAGGAAATACGGTATGTCTGATACTGATTTTGATTGAATGTGTGGACTGCATGAATGATGCCTTCTCAGTTCTCACTCTAACGCAATTTGAATGTCTAGAAACACACTAAATTAATATAATCCATTATTACTAATATTAATAAGGTTAAAAAGTTATCTTTTGAAGGTGTAGTCAGTAATCTGATTACTTCTTCCCAGATTAACTGTGGTGACACTATCTAAATGAAAGCAAAACAGATGTCATCTTTCTTGGCCAACATGTTGACTGTGCTCATGCTTCTTTTATAACAGACATGTCTCTTAAGATGAATAGGAAAATGACTAATTATAGTCCACCAGCAGGGGGAGCTCATCACTAGTTACTACTGTGTGGAAGCTGGCATGTAGTACATTATTTCCTGTGTGTGTATGACTTATTCAGAGGGAGAACAGCAAACTTTTACGTATGGCGTCTACCATTAAGGATTGCAGGAATGACTTTTAGGATGTTTTTATATGAATAAGGTGGATTGGATGTTGGCCTGGGAAGACATTCCCCTGAAAGTCTTCTTCATGTGTCAGCTGGAAGTACCCTGACTGCTGTGAGGGGAAACTGATGAGATTGTGAAATCATTTCTTGGTGCAGGACAATGTCTCATGTGACTGAGCAAAGCTGGACTTTCTGAAGAATGTTTGTTTTCTCCTGTCCGCAGACCTCAATAAAGAACATCTTCCTCATGAGCAGGAAGAAGAGCCACAGCCCCACCACATTAAAGAGGAAAAAGAGGTACCACATTCCCAACACATTAAAGACGGAGGAGAGGACCCACAGCCCCCCACATTAAAGAGGAAGACGAGACGCCACAGACCCATAATGTTAAACTGACCCTTCACAATAAAAGGCAAGCGGAGGACCCACTGATCTTACACATCAAAAAGGAAGAGGAGGATCCACTGACCCCTCACTTTAAGGAGCAAGAGAACCGACTGACCCCTCACATTAAAAAGATGAGGAGACCCACTGACCCCCTGCTTTAAAGAGGAAGAAGAGGACCAAGAGGCGCCGCACATTAAAGAGGAAGAGGAGGAAGAGGGCATCAGTCAGCCTAAATGGTTGGAGGAGTTCCCAGTGACTGGTGTCCCTGTGAGAGTGAAGATGATGAGGTGAAAGGTGAAAGTGAGGAGAGGGGAGGGGGGAGCCTCCAAGCAGCAGCTCAACACAACACATGACAACAGAAGCTGATGGAGACCACTGTGGAGGATCACAAGCAGACAAGCTCTTAGCTCCACTATCAGATAGTGAGGACACAACGTCACACTCTCCTGACACTGATGATGAAGACTCTAAAGATGATAAGACATGTCACACTGACAACACTCACTTCACATCTTCTCACTCTCACAAAACATTAAATACCATTGTAGTCTGAAAGTACACATGAGAACACACACTGGAGAAAAACCTTTTTCATGTTCAATCTGCGGTAAAGATTTTACTCAGAGGCCAGATTTTAAAGTACACATGAAAACACACACTGGAGAAAACCTTTTTACCTGTTCAATCTGTGGTAAAGGTTTTACAGAAAGTCAACATTTGAAAGTACACATGAGAACACACACTGGTGAAAAACATTTTCCTGTTCAACCTGTGGTAAAGGTTTTACACACAGTAGCAAATTGAAAAGACACATGAGAATACACACTGGTGAAAAACCTTTTTCCTGTTCAATCTGTAGTAAAGGTTTTACACGAAGTCAGAGTTTGAAAGAACACATGAGAACACACACTGGTGAGTGAGAAAACCTTTTTCCTGTTCAAACTGTGGTAGAGTTTACACGAAGTCAGAGTTTGAAAGAACACATGAGAATACACACTGGTGAAAAACCTTTTTCCTGTTCAATCTGTGGTAAAGGTTTTACACATACTAACAAATGGAAAAGACACATGAGAATACACACTGAGGAAAAACCTTTTTCCTGTTCAACCTGTGGTAAAGGTTTTACACGAAGTCAGGGTTTGAAAGAACACATGAGAATACACACTGGTGAAAAACCTTTTTCCTGTTCAACCTGTAGTAAAGGTTTTACAGAAAGTCAGAGTTTGAAAGTACACATGAGAACACACACTGGTGAAACACCTTTTTCCTGTTCAACCTGTGGTAAAGGTTTTACAGTAGGTCAGAGTTTGAAAGTACACATGAGAACACACACTGGTGAAAAACCTTTTTCTGTTCAACCTGTGGTAAAGGTTTTAGGCACAGTCAGAGTTTGAAAGTACACATGAGAACACACACTGGTGAAAATCACATTCCTGTTCAATCTGCAACAGAAGCTTTAGTGAGCGATCAACCCTTGTAGCACACATGAAGACACCCAGGAGAGAAAGTGTTGAGTTGCAGTGTGTGTGGTGAAAGATTGTCTTCTAAGTACCAGTGTAAGAAACACAAGTGTGCTGGTGAGAACAGCAGCAGCAAATGAAACTGCAGGATTTGAAATAAACTGTCCAGACTTTCATTTTGACTTTCTAACAACATCAGCACATATAACATGTGTGACATTGTTGTTTGTCTAACAATCTGTTTAATATGATCTTTACATTTATAGATTACATAGTTTGAAATATAAAAGTATTACATATTTGTACTTGTAATTGTTGATAACCCCATAGATTATCACCTTTATATGATATACATATGTACTGGTTCACATCTGAAATATCTTCTGGACCACTTCAGGAAGCATATTATTATTTACTTTATACATCATCTGAACAGTTGTCTTTTATACAATTTTAAAATCTGTGACTTTATGAATCATTTGTTGGGTCTCTGTAATCCATGTTATTAATAATCTTCATTACTCTCTTTTGTGATAAGATGATTGTGTTGTGATTATTTTATATGTATGTCCCCAGACCTTTATGCAATATAAAAGTGAGAGAAAATGGCTGAATTGTTTGAGGAAGGATTTATTTTGTTTTTGTTTTTTTTACAAACTGACATTTGTGGATAAAACAAAAATTCCCATTAATGGGTTTCAATTTTTTTTTAATGTATGTATTCTTTTTAAACATCCACAAAACTATATCGACATGAATCAAAGTTCAGAGTGTCAGTAAAAAGCCAATATTGTACATCATCCCACAGATATTTACTTTGCATTCTGTTGGAGCCAAATTTCTTTATTTGTTTATTTAGTTTTTATTTAGTTTTCTGTAATTGATTGCTGCCTCAGGTCATGCTGAATTTCCTTTTCGGCAGATTGCTCCGCCCACTTCCTCTGAGAACCAGGAGATGTTGACAGGGATGGGACCGTTGCTATGGTGCGGTTGCTATGGTAACGTCATTTAATTGGGTTCAGGTGGGAACACTGGAGGGGCGACTGCATGGAGGACACAAACTGTTTACAAGCTTGCTGTGTGGTCAGGTCTCACTGCTGTGACAATGTTGCATCCAAGTCAAGGTCAGCATACTTTATGTTCTACAGCCTACATGTCATTTCAGTTTGATAGCCAAAAATAAACTGATTGTCATATCCAAACTATTTCCACAGTACTGGACATTGAATCATTTGCACGGCTACTACAACTCAACCTGTACTACTATCATAAGTCAACTTAACTACTACCATAACTCAACCTGTACTACTATCATAAGTCAACTTAACTACGACCATAACTCAACCTGTACTACTATCATAAGTCAACTTAACTACGACCATAACTCAACCTGTACTACTATCATAAGTCAACTTAACTACTACCATAACTCAACCTGTACTACTATCATAAGTCAACTTAACTACTACCAAACTCAACCTGTACTACTATCATAAGTCAACTTAACTACTACCATAACTCAACCTGTACTACTATCATAAGTCAACTTAACTACTACCATAACTCAACCTGCACTACTATCATAAGTCAACTTAACGACCACCATAACTCAACCTGTACTACTATCATAAGTCAACTTAACTACTACCATAACTCAACCTGTACTACTATCATAAGTCAACTTAACTACTACCATAACTCAACCTGTACTACTATCATAAGTCAACTTAACGACTACTACAACTCAACCTGTACTACTATCATAAGTCAACTTAACTACTACCATAACTCAACCTGTACTACTATCATAAGTCAACTTAACTACTACCATAACTCAACTGTACTACTATCATAAGTCAACTTAACTACTACCATAACTCAACCTGTACTACTATCATAAGTCAACTTAACTACTTACCATAACTCAACCTGTACTACTATCATAAGTCAACTTAACTACTACCATAACTCAACATGTACTACTATCATAAGTCAACTTAACTACGACCATAACTCAACTGTACTACTATCATAAGTCAACTTAACTACTACCATAACTCAACCTGTACTACTATCATAAGTCAACTTAACTACTACCATAACTCAACCTGTACTACTATCATAAGTCAACTTAACTACTACCATAACAACTTACTACTCTAAGTCAACTTAACTACTACAAAACTCAACCTGTACTACTATCATAAGTCAACTTAACTACTACCATAACTCAACCTGTACTACTATCATAAGTCAACTTAACTACTACCATAACTCAACCTGTACTACTATCATAAGTCAACTTAACTACTACCATAACTCAACCTGTACTACTATCATAAGTCAACTTAACTACTACCATAACTCAACCTGTACTACTATCATAAGTCAACTTAACTACTACCATAACTCAACCTGTACTACTATCATAAGTCAACTTAACGACTACTACATAACTCAACCTGTACTACTATCATAAGTCAACTTAACTACTACCATAACTCAACCTGTACTACTATCATAAGTCAACTTAACTACTACCATAACTCAACCTGTACTACTATCATAAGTCAACTTAACTACTACCATAACTCAACCTGTACTACTATCATAAGTCAACTTAACTACTACCATAACTCAACCTGTACTACTATCATAAGTCAACTTAACTACTACCATAACTCAACCTGTACTACTATCATAAGTCAACTTAACTACTACCATAACTCAACCTGTACTACTATCATAAGTCAACTTAACTACTACCATAACTCAACCTGTACTACTATCATAAGTCAACTTAACTACTACCATAACTCAACCTGTACTACTATCATAAGTCAACTTAACTACTACCATAACTCAACCTGTACTACTATCATAAGTCAACTTAACTACCTACCATAACTCAACCTGTACTACTATCATAAGTCAACTTAACTACTACCATAACTCAACCTGTACTACTATCATAAGTCAACTTAACTACTACCATAACTCAACCTGTACTACTATCATAAGTCAACTTAACACTACTACATAACTCAACCTGTACTACTATCATAAGTCAACTTAACTACTACCATAACTCAACCTGTAACTACTATCATAAGTCAACTTAACTACTACCATAACTCAACCTGTACTACTATCATAAGTCAACTTAACTACTACCATAACTCAACCTGTACTACTATCATAAGTCAACTTAACTACTACCATAACTCAACCTGTACTACTATCATAAGTCAACTTAACTACTACCATAACTCAACATGTACTACTATCATAAGTCAACTTAACTACGACCATAACTCAACCTGTACTACTATCATAAGTCAACTTAACTACTACCATAACTCAACCTGTACTACTATCATAAGTCAACTTAACTACTACCATAACTCAACCTGTACTACTATCATAAGTCAACTTAACTACTACCATAACTCAACCTGTACTACTATCATAAGTCAACTTAACTACTACCATAACTCAACCTGTACTACTATCATAAGTCAACTTAACTACTACCATAACTCAACCTGTACTAACTATCATAAGTCAACTTAACTACTACCATAACTCAACCTGTACTACTATCATAAGTCAACTTAACTACTACCATAACTCAACCTGTACTACTATCATAAGTCAACTTAACTACTACCATAACTCAACTGTACTACTATCATAAGTCAACTTAACTACTACCATAACTCAACCTGTACTACTATCATAAGTCAACTTAACTACTACCATAACTCAACCTGTACTACTATCATAAGTCAACTTAACTACGACCATAACTCAACCTGTACTACTATCATAAGTCAACTTAACTACTACCATAACTCAACCTGTACTACTATCATAAGTCAACTTAACTACTACCTACAACTCAACCTGTACTACTATCATAAGTCAACTTAACTACTACCATAACTCAACCTGTACTACTATCATAAGTCAACTTAACTACTACCATAACTCAACCTGTACTACTATCATAAGTCAACTTAACTACTACCATAACTCAACCTGTACTACTATCATAAGTCAACTTAACTACTACCATAACTCAACCTGTACTACTATCATAAGTCAACTTAACTACTACCATAACTCAACCTGTACTACTATCATAAGTCAACTTAACTACTACCATAAACTCAACATGTACTACTATCATAAGTCAACTTAACTACTACCATAACTCAACCTGTACTACTATCATAAGTCAACTTAACTACTACCATAACTCAACCTGTACTACTATCATAAGTCAACTTAACTACTACCATAACTCAACCTGTACTACTATCATAAGTCAACTTAACTACTACCATAACTCAACATGTACTACTATCATAAGTCAACTTAACTACGACCATAACTCAACCTGTACTACTATCATAAGTCAACTTAACTACTACCATAACTCAACCTGTACTACTATCATAAGTCAACTTAACTACTACCATAACTCAACCTGTACTACTATCATAAGTCAACTTAACTACTACCATAACTCAACCTGTACTACTATCATAAGTCAACTTAACTACTACCATAACTCAACCTGTACTACTATCATAAGTCAACTTAACTACGACCATAACTCAACCTGTACTACTATCATAAGTCAACTTAACTACTACCATAACTCAACCTGTACTACTATCATAAGTCAACTTAACTACTACCATAACTCAACCTGTACTACTATCATAAGTCAACTTAACTACTACATAACTCAACCTGTACTACTATCATAAGTCAACTTAACTACTACCATAACTCAACCTGTACTACTATCATAAGTCAACTTAACTACTACCATAACTCAACCTGTACTACTATCATAAGTCAACTTAACTACGACCATAACTCAACCTGTACTACTATCATAAGTCAACTAACTACTACCATAACTCAACCTGTACTACTATCATAAGTCAACTTAACTACTACTAAAACTCAACCTGTACTACTATCATAAGTCAACTTAACTACTACCATAACTCAACCTGTACTACTATCATAAGTCATCTTAACTACTACCATAACTCAACCTGTACTACTATCATAAGTCAACTTAACTACTACCATAACTCAACCTGTACTACTATCATAAGTCAACTTAACTACTACCATAACTCAACCTGTACTACTATCATAAGTCAACTTAACTACTACCATAACTCAACCTGTACTACTATCATAAGTCAACTTAACTACTACCATAACTCAACATGTACTACTATCATAAGTCAACTTAACTACTACCATAACTCAACCTGTACTACTATCATAAGTCAACTTAACTACTACCATAACTCAACCTGTACTACTATCATAAGTCAACTTAACTACTACCATAACTCAACCTGTACTACTATCATAAGTCAACTTAACTACTACCATAACTCAACCTGTACTACTATCATAAGTCAACTTAACTACTACCATAACTCAACCTGTACTACTATCATAAGTCAACTTAACTACTACCATAACTCAACCTGTACTACTATCATAAGTCAACTTAACTACTACCATAACTCAACCTGTACTACTATCATAAGTCAACTTAACTACTACCATAACTCAACCTGTACTACTATCATAAGTCAACTTAACTACTACCATAACTCAACTGTACTACTATCATAAGTCAACTTAACTACTACCATAACTCAACCTGTACTACTATCATAAGTCAACTTAACTACTACCATAACTCAACCTGTACTACTATCATAAGTCAACTTAACTACTACCATAACTCAACCTGTACTACTATCATAAGTCAACTTAACTACTACCATAACTCAACCTGTACTACTATCATAAGTCAACTTAACTACTACACAACTCAACCTGTACTACTATCATAAGTCAACTTAACTACTACCATAACTCAACCTGTACTACTATCATAAGTCAACTTAACTACTACCATAACTCAACCTGTACTACTATCATAAGTCAACTTAACTACTACCATAACTCAACCTGTACTACTATCATAAGTCAACTTAACTACTACCATAACTCAACCTGTTACTACTATCATAAGTCAACTTAACTACTACCATAACTCAACCTGTACTACTATCATAAGTCAACTTAACTACTACCATAACTCAACCTGTACTACTATCATAAGTCAACTTAACTACTACCATAACTCAACCTGTACTACTATCATAAGTCAACTTAACTACTACCATAACTCAACCTGTACTACTATCATAAGTCAACTTAACTACTACCATAACTCAACATGTACTACTATCATAAGTCAACTTAACTACTACCATAACTCAACATGTACTACTATCATAAGTCAACTTAACTACTACCATAACTCAACATGTACTACTATCATAAGTCAACTTAACTACTACCATAACTCAACCTGTACTACTATCATAAGTCAACTTAACTACTACCATAACTCAACCTGTACTACTATCATAAGTCAACTTAACTACTACCATAACTCAACCTGTACTACTATCATAAGTCAACTTAACTACTACCATAACTCAAACCTGTAACTACTATCATAAGTCAACTTAACTAACTACCATAACTCAACCTGTACTACTATCATAAGTCAACTTAACTACTACCATAACTCAACCTGTACTACTATCATAAGTCAACTTAACTACTACCATAACTCAACCTGTACTACTATCATAAGTCAACTTAACTACTACCATAACTCAACCTGTACTACTATCATAAGTCAACTTAACTACTACCATAACTCAACCTGTACTACTATCATAAGTCAACTAACTACTACCATAACTCAACCTGTACTACTATCATAAGTCAACTTAACTACTACCATAACTCAACCTGTACTACTATCATAAGTCAACTTAACTACGACCATAACTCAACCTGTACTACTATCATAAGTCAACTTAACTACTACCATAACTCAACTACGTCTACTATCATAAGATCAACTTAACTACTACCATAACTCAACCTGTACTACTATCATAAGTCAACTTAACTACGACCATAACTCAACCTGTACTACTATCAAAAGTCAACTTAACGACTA